>NC_142848.1:36797094-37098952 GCF_061612785.1 Hesperophylax consimilis
ATTTCAAAAACTTCCCATAGTGTGTAAAATGTCAATGTATTTAAGTGGTTACATGGTTAAGTAGTTAGTAGTCACGAAATTTAATACGAATAATTTGTGTTATTTCACATTTTTTGAATTTGAGATAATATATGGCATATTTGCGTCATGTTCCAGAGTGGTACATACTTTTAGTAGCACCCCGGTGAAAGAACACAATTCTGAATGGAAACGTTGAAATGGCTTTAGCCATGTTTGGTGACCAGATCTGAATAGCCAGATACTCCCCCAACTTCCTCTCTCTCTCTCTCTCTTTCACTACCTTTATTCTCACATCTTAGCCCAATTGGGGATGGCAAGGTCTCACGGTGCGGTGTTCACAGTATTTTTTTGTTTTTTTTTTAAATAAGAATGTTTGAATTTTGTAGAACGGGTGTTGGTAGTGTTTCGCATGCGGAATTTCGTAATCTTCCGATGTATTTTAAATATGTTGTATTTTATATTTCTTATTTATAATTTGTCAAACAAATATCATTTAAGAAACAAATTTATATTTTAAATGTTTGTAAACAAACATTGATATTCATAAATGATAACTTTTCAACATAATTTGATTCGAAACGTCCATAATTTTGATAAAAATCGATATTTGAAAAATAAATTCTTGTTTTTTTGGGGAAGCAGTAAGAAACTGTCACTTCAATTTTTATGCCATTTATAAAATAAAATAAAAGGATAATTTGCAAACTTTCTATTGTCGTTGAAAAAATCCCGCCAATTTTTTATCATGTACTTTGACGATTTTTAAGGTTTTATCCACGGAATCATGTTTATCATCATAGATAAAAAAATAATACTGTGACCTTACTTCTAAACCTTAAATTTAAGTCCCTTGTGATCCTTCACCTTATTTGTTAAAATGAAATTATTTATCATTAGTAAAATACCGTAGATATCTGTAAAAGTCTGAATTGCTAGGAGCTAAGGAGAATTCGGAAATAGTAGTTAAATTCAGTGGAAAGGCGGAGAAGTGGGGAAAATGAAATTAATAAATCTGTTTACCAAACAAAAGTTAAACTTGTTCCATGATTATATTATAAGCTGAACATAGTAAGGTATGCTAATATAATATATTTCTAGTACATTTTAGAAAAAAATCTAGTACACTTTGGAGTATGTTATGAGGCTGAAAGTAGTGAGGAGGGGAAGGAGTAGGAAGTGTAGGAAGTAAAAGATCGGGGAAATATCTGGCTATTCAGGCTGGTCACCAAACACGGCCACTTCAAGCAATGTTTCAATTCTGAATGATGGTCTTACACCAGGGTGATACTGAGAGTATCTTGAACCTACTCTGGAACGTGCCGCAAATATACCAAATATTATTTTTAACTAGATATACCCCGCTACGCACTGCTGTGGCTCAGTCTGTATTGTCAAATAGAAAAAACAATAGTTCGTTTTACTTTTACGCCCTACAAATGGCGCTGTTTTTCTATAAAGCATGTTTTTACCTGCCACAGGTGATACCTATATAATATAGGTATATAAAATCATACGCGTGTTCGTATGCAACATTGTGTCAAATTTTCAAAGCGATTTGGAACTTACGGGGATTTAAGATTCTGAACAAACGATCATTAACATTTTTATTTATATAACTGAGGAAATTAATCAAATAAAGTTTACTTGCGCAAGCCGGGATTTGAACCCGCGACCTCTTTCTTGCTAGTCGAGAGGCTTAACCCTCGACCACGGAAGTCGTTAAAAGACCCTCCACACAGCATTCCCAAAGATGACGTAGGTTCTGAGGATGGTTTTTTTCTCAGGATCCCCTGTGTGGAGTTAACATAAAAAATAATATTTTATTAAAAAAAAATGTTACCGGACAGTAAAGCGCCCATAACATTTTTTACCCCAAATGTGCTGAGGAATAGCTGGTTAAAGTTTGTCGGGTACTTGCCGATACACCTTGTATATATACGCCGGTTTCAATTTACACATCATTAGCCCTATATTTATACATATGGCTAATGATGTGTAAATTGAAACCGGCGATTACTTTGGATTCGTTCCTAAAATATTGGAAGCACCAAAACGCATCGAGCACGCTTAGTTACGGAGGCACTATAAATCCACCAAAAACCCCATTAATAACATATATACGAAAAAAATACATTTAAAAAGCTTTCAGACGAACTTTTAATGGTTGATGCTAAAAGTCGATTGAACTATGAAGGTAATGGATTGTTTGTCTTTACGTAAATATCAATGTCTGGAAAAAGTTTGCAAATCCTCAACATGAAAAAGTTCGAAGTCCCATTTTAGTGAGACGTTAAACTTTTAATGTGATTTATAGACTTAGCAATTCTTGGAAATGCCCAACAAAAAACCCCAATACAAATACGTATTTTGAAACCATATGTTTTCATGTTATCTGACAAAATAAGTACGAAACTTGTCATAAGAAGTTTGAAAAGAAAAACTACCATAACCATAATATAACAACTACTCGTCACCTCAGTTGGACTGGGTTTTAACTTTACTTTTCCTTTTTTTCTGAGATATGAAGTGTCGAAGTTTACTAAGAGGAGTTCTCATTATCTATTTACCATTTCCTGATTTTGAGGTTGAATATTATGTACAGTATTTTAGTTTGTCATTTTTAAATGGATAATATTTAAATTGGACATATACTTCATTCATTTTATAACATACCTTAACGTGCATATAGGACCATTTTCTATCAACTAGGGCATAATTATTCATTGCATAAGGTTCTAACTTCATTTTCCTAATGCCATCCAAGATAGGGTCACGCAGTATTTAAATATTTTCTTTTAAAATATGTTGAACTATTGAACCTTAAATCATAAAATGTTAGATAGACAGTGAGAATTCGTCTTTGCAAACTTTGACAACTCAGAACTTGGTAAGGCGACGTAAGAACCATATCCAACTAAAGTGACAATCTACACTACGCGTCACAACAAAGATCATGTGCAAAGGAAATGGTTTTTAAAAGAAGTTAGAAAAAAAATTACATGAAAAGTTGAAAAATTTACGTGTTTCCGAAGGCCCGTACTTACATACAGGTTTCAAACGAGAGTTTTAATAGCCAATTCACTATAAATTCCACATCGCTATTCTCTAATAGAAATAACGTGGTACAATAGCCTGTAAAACACAGGTTATACTTGCTCAGCAAAATCCAGAACATTGTGGACCGGTAATCAATTTACTAACAGCAGGGGCTAGAGAGCGCTACGCACTAAATAACAGTACATGGCTGTGGGTAAACGAAAGTTTGCAAACAATTCACGCCCGATTAACTAAGTACTTTTATACAGCCAAATTGCCACTGTGCGAGGTGAGTATAAGCGGCTAGAAATACAGGCTTTTTAAATTTTTGTCTTTTGTCTTTAGGATTTTTGAAGTGAAACTTCTTTACGCGCGTCATGCAATTTCGAGGACCGAAGTAAAACCGACTAATGACTGTCACGAAAAACCGTGATCATTTCGCTATAGGAGCCTAGCTAATATTATATACCTAGTTTAGGTCACTCTCCAAACTCAGTTTCGCGGTCTAGGGGCAGAGCGCCCGACTGTCATCGTGAAGAACCGAGGTTCGATCCCCGCTTTAACTAATTTTTTTTTCTTTTTGTGATTTTTTTAATACCAGGAAAAGTGATAAAATGCTCTCGTGCTGCGACTTTTAGATATTTTGACTATATGATATTTTGGTCGAAATATAGCTTACAAATCGAGCCGGTAGAGTCGCTCGGTATTTTTATTAATTATTTTTATTTTGAATAATTAAAATTACTAATCAAGGCCGATAACGCGACTAATTACATATTACAATTATTCACAAGTTTTTTTAGTAAAAAACACAGCCGTAAGTGAGTTTTTCAAAATTTAGAAATGTTTTTCAAATACAAACTCCATACGGGTATGAGACTGTTAAAACACGATAGATCTTTTCCAAAACGGACAAATATAAGGAAATATTTTGAAAAACGACAGATATGACTTCACACTGCCGATATATCTTCGATTCGACCCTATATAAAGCGTTAACGAGACGTTATGTGATATTATTCATTTGCCGTGTTTGAAAACGAAAATTTGCGTTGGACAAGTCAATTGAGGAGTACACGTTGTATACGCGGTTCTCGTCGCGCGGGATACCTCTCCTCGCGGTCTAGAGGCAGAGCGTTCGACACTCGTTATTCAGGACCCGGGTTCGAATCCCATATTTTTATAACTTTTAATTTTTTTTATCACATGCTTCTTATAAATATGTCAAAAGACAGATAAAAAGAGAGAGTGAAATGAAAAGAGAGAGAGAAGAATACTAAAAGTTTCACTTCCGTCGTGCGTAGGCTTGCCACACACTGTATTTTTTTTTAAAATTTGGACCCAACAGGAGTCCGCGGGGAAAATAATTTCCCTCAATGCCTATGTCATCTTTTGGGATGCTGTGTGAACGGTTTTTTAGAAAAAAAGGAGAAGAATCTTAAGATCAGTGTGTCCATGAGTGACGGACTTACGAATCTATCCTTTCCGCCAGGAGAAACCAGTCGGAGAGGTCAAAAGGTCTCCTCGAACCAGTTTTTCCCAAAATCCCATCCTGCTAAGTTACCAAACGTAGCAAACCACTTAACAGAGGTGTTGGTTATCCAATATATGGTTCCCGGGGTGGCTGTACCAATATCCGCCTCCAATTTGTGAACCAAATCTATATACACAATATAAATCTAAATCTACAATTATCATATAATTCTATATCTACAATTATTAAAAATATTTGAGATATCGGGTTCGATATCTCAAATATTTTCTCCAAAATCGGTCAAAGTCGATCTCCAAAGTCTTTGATAGGGTTTGGAACCGGGTGCTTATCAGGAGGTTATCATCGTACAGAATCCATCCAACCGTGCATAGTTGGATTGCGGACCTTCTAAAGGAAGACAAATTCAAACCGTTTTTAATGGTTCTTCTTCCTCTCCGCACCAAATAAATGCGGGGTGCCACAAGGATCTGTACAGTCACCAACTGTGCTTTTATTGCATATTGACGAACTAAAAAAATAAAGGAGAGTATCTGTAGCGTGCGAGCGGGCGGCCTAGATTTGATTTTTATACAATTCAACAGTCCGAAATTGATGAAATACCACTTGACATTCAAACGAAATTTTGAAAAACACTGGTAACACTTAACACCAGAGACTAAGCAAGTTACTATATAAAAAAGAGTGTTGATGGGTGGCTTTATTTTTTATACAAATTAAGGCTGTATAGATGAAATTTTGCATACTTGACCTTCAAAGCAAGATCGAGGTGATTGTCTACACGAGCAACGCTTAGTGGCACATCTTGTTATAATTAAATATATTTTAAATGTAAAATCTGTTTATTTTATATTAACTGTTAAATTGTTTAATACATGATGTATAAGCATAATGAAGAAATCTACAATTGCTGTCTCAGTTTAATTGCACATGTATAAACCAACCATATTGTAAACTGTTGATTTCATTCAAATAAAAGGAATAAATAAATAGTTATTAACAACTTAAAAAAAAACTAAACATTAAAAGAAAGTTATATAATATATCATCGAAGAAGAATATACCAATAAATATGCATGTCTCCTGTATAATACATATTCTCCTATGTACACTGCATCATGTATCACTTCTATGTAAAAGCCGTTTTAGGCGTATATATATATAAATAAATAAATAAATAAATCTAAACGAAACATGAAACAGAACTAGAAACAAACAAATTAAAAAAGATAATCATTACTAGTTATAAAATAATATCATTAAAAGATAACTATTCAAGTTGCGACCGTTATTTTTTTATTTATCTGTGTCTTGTTCTATTTAAAATTATTAGTTATTTCTTCTTCTTTTAAATAAAAAGTTGCAATCACAAATACACAAGTTCATTCTAGGCTTTTGATTAAAATTTTGATAACTTTCAAAAATTAAAATTAAAAATTACACATCTGCCCAGATGATGAACACTGCAATGTTGTCCTAAACGTTGGCTAAAGAAGGAGGTAGCGCAACACGGCATTATACCTCAAAAACAAATCACTATAATACCACTAAAATCTTAAATCATACCTAGTAGAAACTAGTTTGGAAATATCATTAAAATAAATTTTGTAAGCGAAAGCTAGCTTTCAATTTTCCGATCTTTTATTTGTTAAAATATTGTGTTCTATTGGGTTGAGTATATATACATATTTATAAACAATGTCTCTTTTAATATATATTAATATTAAAAGAGACATTGTTTATAAAATACCAATGGTATCATAACGAGCTACGCATAGTTTACTTTATACTTTATGGTCAGAGCAAAATTGTCTACGTTCGTTCCAGTAGGTACTTACTTATTGACAGTGGCGGTTTTTTCTAAAGTGCAGTGAAACATCACTAAAAAGATGATTTTTTAAATTTATTTAAAAACACTAAAAAGATGATTTGTTTAATTCATTGACAAACTTACATTAAATAATATCAGCACATTATAAACAGCGTGCCTTTAAAATCCACGCCACCGAAAAATTCGATCGTGTGTATTATAAATATATGATATATTATTTACTGTATTCCCATATTATGGTGCGTTATTGTATCAGTACAAAATATTTCATACAAAAAATCAAAACAACACAATCGCCCTGATGGTTTAATCCCAAACCTGAGCCAAATTAAGACTAGCCTTGTGCGCCACGATTCGACCTCCAGAGATTGACGATGTAACTGATATTGCCCGAGATCTATCGTGGCGTGGCCGGCTGGTTTTTGCACAATAAGGATTCAATATTATGTTATGGTATTTAACTTTCTATGGTAGTTGTTGTATTTTTGTTTTAATATTCCTTTTTCTGAATGTCTTCAACCGTTTGTTTAGTGGAACCTGCAAATCTACTAGTAAAATGAACTGATTTTAATGTATCTTTATTTATGTTTTCTTATTTAAAATTCAACCTTTTATAGATAAGACGTTATATTCCTTTACACTTAAGAAAGTTGCGGCAAATGCCATATTGTCTAAGTCGCTAGTTATGCAATGTTGTGTTGAGCTTTCCATATTGTACAGTATCAGTATGTGACTGCCGTAGTATTCGATAATTTGATGAAGGACAGTAAAAAAAATATTCAGCACATTTTGATTAAATATATTTTCTCTTGAATTTCTGCACCCCCAGTTAAAAATACCACGAACCGCTACTGATTATTGCTATTCATATATGCATCTGGTTCGGCTTTTTCCCCCAGTTTGTTAGTTTTTGCAGCGCTGCTGGTTCTCTCTGATGCTAATTCAAACGCAACGGGAAAAACAAAAGCAGCCAGGAAAAACAAAAGCTAGGCGGGAAATGCAACGGCTGTGAAAACCATTCCCGAACTTAGCGGATAGAGAAATTTCCCTAGTTAGAGAGATACTCGATCTAGCATCTGGATCTGGATTGCAGCTTAAAAAAGTTTATCTATCTAAAATAGAATGATATGACATCTTCCAGGTGTTACCATTAATAAGCGAAAACATCTATGTGATCAAAAGAGTAAGTTTTGGTAAGACAAAACTAGCAAATCATTTAATTTAAGTTGTTTATAAGGTCAGTGCATTCGTTTGAACCGTAGAAAAATTAGACATGATGCCTAAATAATGTTTTTTTCTGTACTTTTCAGTTTCAAAATACAAAAGTTATTGGTATTTATTATCAATATAAAAGTTATTTGTGTTTGTTATCAATACATGAGTGGAAGATACTACCAGTATGAGTGGAAGATACTACCAGTATCGCCCTGGTGTAAGACCACCATTCAGAATTGAAACGTTGCTCCAAATGGCTTTAGCCGTGTTTAGTGACTAGATCTGAATAGCCAGGTACTTCCCCACCTTCCTCTTTCCCTTCCCCACTTGCCTTCATCCTCACAACATCCCCCAATTGGGGATGCCATAGTCTCACTGGCTCCAGACGGGAGCAGTTGGGACTCTTGTGAGGTATTCACTATAAAAAAAAAAAAAAAAAAATACATACACGACCGTTCTATTTAAAAAAAATGGTTTACGATACTGATATTCAACTTTTAATGTTAAAAAAATAAATAATTAATCAGTACATAATTATAATTTTGTAATCATGATAACAATAGTATTAAACGGATACAGTTAAGGATTATTGAATATCCGCATGCATGTATTTACTTTCTTTTTATAGAACGCCCGTTGGGCTTTTACAACAGTATAAGCAATGTTATTAAAATTAAACAGGTCGACAGAGTAAGTTTCATTCCTCACACGATGCAATTTCTGTTAACAAGAATTGTACTCCAAAAAAGTGCGAGAAGCAACTACATGAAATGGAGCATAGAGAATACTATTGTATTTATTGGTTATGGGAAAATTACACGTAATCACCAGGATCAGAGCTGTTTAAATGACCGTTAATTGATATTTAAAACGTAAGGCCTTTTGTAAGGTCCTAGTGACACTTTTTACCCTTTGCTGTTCTTAGGTCGTTGGTTGTGAATCGTTATTTGGTTGAAGCCATGTTGTTATGGTTGCCCATACATACCTACATACATACATGAAGACATACCTATCCACTTAGTCGGAAACTGATCACGCGCTTAAAACATGTCAACAACATTCAACACGTACCTACATCCAATGGGAGCGCTCATTTGGAAGCATCACCATATATGGAACACTGAAGACAATGCACGTGAACTAAATGTTGCTCGCTTTGACCAATGAGAGCGCTCATTTAAAAGCATGACCATATACGGAATACCCCCACCCTCTCATCTAGCCGCTAGCTGGACAAGGGAAACCCGATAATATACTTATCTTCAGGATACTGCTGTGATAATGTATTCCATACCTAAGTGCTTATTATTGAATAGCATTACATTACAAACATTCCTACAAATTTTCGTTTCTTTTACAGAGATCTGAGATGCCTTCGCAACACCATCCATACAAACCTGATGTGCACCTATATACTCTTCGCTTTCATTTGGATACTGAACTTGACTATTCAGGTGAGATTTCTCGCAATTCTTTTTCAAATAGTAAAGCGTTTGCATAACAAATTTTAGCCATCGTTTTCAGTTTTTATTTGAAATATTTTCAAGCTTCCTTCAGATCTCATGTCACAAAAAATGCTTAAAAATTAGACGTGAAGTTTAATGTTATTATTTTTATTATTGATGTATTCATTCAATATGTTATCTCAAACCTTTACTGAGATTCAAATGTTTATTACCTACAACTTTATTTAGAATGGGCCGTAACATCTCGAAGATTAATTGAATGTTTAGAATATGTCACCAATATGACGTCTGTTTATCTATTTATTTAAGGAGAAAACATGGATACAGACAGTAATTAAAAGATTATTTTGTAAAACAATAACTTGAGAATTTGCCTGCATCCTAACTATTTCTCACAGATAGACTGGTAGATAGGAAAAAGTAAAAAAGAAAATTATTTTGTGTATAGATAATGCTCAGTGTCAAATAAAAATATACAAATATTTTTATACAAGTTTGGAGATAAATCATAAAAAAGTACTTAAAGAGTATAGTGAATGAAGTAAGTACACATTTTCTTTTTTTTTATGGGACAACAGACTTCAATTACTTATCAAAAGTACCATATTTATCAAAAAATATGTTGAAATCCTTCAGGTTTTGGTTTTTATTATACAATTCGCATATTTTTCTGATTGGATCCCTGACACCACCATTTGTGCGCGTCCGGCTCAAATGGAATAAGTCGTTAAGCCTCGTCGTTCTGGGTGGTATTTTAAAGTTTATTAGATTGAGTAAGCCAGGACAGTCGATAAAGTTGTTACAAATTTTGTCACACTTATATATGTATATGTGTATGTGTGTGTGTGTGTGTGTGTGTGTGTGTGTGTGTGTGTATCAGTATGTAATTATGATTAGTTAATATAAAAGCCCTAACGAATTTTGAAAGTGTAATAAATAAAATGAAAATTCTTAATTGGATAAAAATTAAATGTTATAAATGAGGTAAATATAGATTGATTCTTACGTTTATACAATATTGTTTAAAGTAAAGTAATGAATTTGAATTTAATGTAGTGCCATTTGGTGAACAATATTTTTAATAATCCGTCTTTTGCTAATATGAATAGATAAAACTTACACAACTAACGTTAATCGGTGAGAAATAAATCCTAACGATGCAGGCGAATTCTCCAATTAATGTTTTTACAGCCACGTTTATTACTGTCTGTATCTGTGTTTACTCCAATAATTTTTTTTTGAATGAATAACGACCCTTTTTTGCTATTAAAAATACGTAAAATTACTCAGGGGAGGGGCGTGTAGAGAAGTTAAAATATGTGGTTGTATGTAATTTGGATGAAAAAACAGAAGAAAAAAAAACAAATTCGTTGAAAAAAATTATAAAAATATATTTTAGATGTCCTCAATAGCGCCACTTATCGGGGCCAAGACTATCATGTATTCAAGCTGGCACCAACCATAATACACATTCACAAAACAATCATGTGTTCAAGCTGGAACCAACCATACACATTCACAAAACTATCATGTGTTCAAGCTGGAATTAACCATACACAATCACAAAACTATCATGTGTTCAAGCTGGAACCAACCATACACATTCACAAAACCATCATTGGTTCAAGCTGGAACCAACCATACACATTCACAAAACCATCATGTGTTCAAACTGGAACCAACCATACACATTCACAAAACTATCATGTGTTCAAGCTGGAACCAACCATACACATTCACAAAACTATCATGTGTTCAAGCTGGAACCAATCATACACATTCACAAAACTATCATGTGTTCAAGCTGGAACCAACCATACACATTCACAAAACTATCATGTGTTCAAGCTGGCACCAAACATACACATTCACAAAACTATCATGTGTTCAAACCGGCACCAACCATACACATTCATAAAACTATCATCTGTTCAAGCTGGAACCAATCATACACATTCCCAAAATTTCATTGAAATTGATTAGCGTGTACGAATACAGTGATACGTGATTTTTATATATTAAGATAAATAAAATGCTTGTATAGTTAAATAATATAGTTAAGAAATAAATAGGTTATAGAAGTAAAATTTCTGCTGGCTCCTTTATATTAATAATATTCTGTATTTCTGTCTGCAGATGTCGGTTCAGAGAGATAACATCTCATGTCTGGTCCTGATGGTATTCTTCCATTACTTCTACCTGACGAACTTCTTTTGGATGCTGGTAGAGGGTGAGCTTTTCTATTCAGACTCAAAATATATTTGGTCGGAAAGAATGAAGATAGCTCTTAAAATGTACGGAACTAGGCAAATAAAGAAATCCTACTTTTAACAGTGGGTTGCACAGAATAGACTGGATAATATTTTGTATATATCCAATGAGAACGTAAAACCCGCACAGTATCGAAACTATGTGGATATCTCGATGTGTATTTAATGCAAAACCCCGACTTATTACATGAATAATTACGAGCTCACTAATTAGGCCCCATTAAAAGCAGCATTATTGTCTTCTAATTACTGGTGTTAACTACTACTGAATAAACGTACATTAAAAGTTTAATATACAAACATACATCTACATTATGAACATAACATGCGAGATATTCTATTGGTACATGCACTTACATATAACGGCCTAGTTAGTGTGAAGTGTAATCTTGTATATAATTTTTTCTCTCAATTTTTGGGACAACTTAACGAGTAAAACCTCAAATTGTAATATTTTACTATTGAAAACCATATTAGCAATTCCTAAACAAAAATTTGAAACAAAAAAATCAGAAAAAGATATGGTCACATCTAGGACACGAATCGAGGACCCTTGCCTTGCCGGGGCACCGTTCTACCAACTGAGCTAATGGGACCCTATTATTTAACTGTATCATATTTCGAATAAGAACTAACAACATTGTCTTCATTTTTCTTACCACAAGGCAAGATTCGAGTCCTAGATGTGAATGTCTTGTGATGTCTTCAATAATAAAATAAAGTTTTCACTCAATTTTCGGAATATTGAGGAAGTGTTCTCACATGCACGATTGTTCTCTCCACCCGCTAAGTGCTATTGTGGGTGGTGATAAGTGACGTCTTGGGATTTGAGACAGAGTTTGCCACAAGAGTAGGCGCGTGTAACACCATTTGGATATCAGCTCACTTTCCACCCTGGTTTCATTATTATTATTATTTTAAAACGCAATTTCTTGTTTAATAATGTAATTTTCTTTACAGGACTGTATTTATACATGCTCGTGGTAAAAACCTTCACTGGAGAGAACATCAAATTGAGGGTGTATGCTTCTATTGGATGGGGTAAGTTAAATGAGCTATTTACCTGAGAAAAACATGTAATAAATATATATATTTTTAATGGCTTTATTCTATATTTACTATTCTATTATTAATTCCCGGTTAATGTCCGGTA
The DNA here is from genome assembly GCF_061612785.1 of Hesperophylax consimilis. NCBI lineage: Eukaryota > Metazoa > Arthropoda > Insecta > Trichoptera > Limnephilidae > Hesperophylax > Hesperophylax consimilis. The sequence continues at coordinate 36,809,579 of NC_142848.1, forward strand.
TTAGATACAGCAGGTTCTTGAAAAAAATTAACTTCATTGCATTTCAATAAGAAAATGTCTACCCGTCGAAATCACGTTTATTAATTAAGTACCTCGATTTGTTTTCTGATTTATGATCCGCTTTTAATCACCTAAATGAAACCGGTTATTATTTCGGATTTGTGCCTAAAAAACTGCGTAGGCCCAAAGCGCATCGCGTCTTGTCTAATTACAGAGACAATTTTAACTCTCAAAAACCCCATAAACATTAATGGAATGACGTTCTTGGTATTTGTTATTCGATGGCTACACCAAAATTAAATGAAGAAAATCACAGTAAGAGCCATAACCTATATAAACACACTCTCCACCTGAACAACACATCTATCCTGAGCTGTCGGAAACTGTAATGTACTGGTGTTCTGTTTTATTATCTTAGTAGTATGAAATACACTTGAGATCAGGAGTATTCAATAAATGCTTTGGTTCGTCGAATATGTCGAGTATGAAAATTACAGTTAATGTCTTGAAGGACATACTTCCGTTATCAGAGACAGTGAGTTATTCTAACGAGGGAAACCGATGGAAGTGAGCTCCATACCTAGGGATTGGCTAGCGTCGGCTGTACTCGTAACCATTCGGGTACAACCGATAGTACAACAATATTTGGAAAAACCTTCAAAGTAAATTTACTGGATCGTAATAATATAGATCTACACTCTTCTACCGACGTCTGTTGGGCGTATCGAAATTACCAGCAAATACCAACGCTTTAGAAACGAGGACTAAAAAAACCAGGAAGCGCAATCCGCAAAGCGCAAGCAGAATCACGATAATTATTTGACTGTGAAAATATTTTAATATTCCTTTGAATAATATTTCTTTAAATCATTGTTTAAGTATAAATTCAAATAAAAAAAACTTAGAAGTATGTACTTACTTTGTGTAATATTTGGTGTTTTTGTTTCAGGAGCCCCAGCCGTATTCGTGACTCTTTGGACCATAGTAAGGGTGCTCGTGCCTATTAAAGTGGGGGCAGCTGAACTAACCGAAGTAAGTTATATTACGCAAATTTACTCAGGTATTTTCACGGTTCAAGTCTTACACTACACAAACACCTACAACTTAATTCGTCTATTTAGTCTTAAACTCTCCTTTACGACATTTTTCTTTTTTTCATATTCGGGTTTGATAAGATCGTATCAACATGACCTAATACTCAAAATAGTTTTAAAAAGTTACAAAATAGGGTTAAATTTGACAATGTAAGTTATTCCTAATCGTGTAATATGGTAAGTTTGTCTAACAATGTTTTAATTAAAAATAATCAACACTCAGTTGCAAAAAAATCCTGAAAATTGACCTTTGCAAACGAAACATGTCGCTTTTTTTAAGCAAAAAAGTGGTTTAAAATAAGTGTTGATTTTTTTATATATTGTAAGTGTTGAACTGTGCTAAGCAAGTAGCATAGTTTTCAATTCAAATAAATACATGTTTCTACCTTGTTTTTTAGTGTAAATCTATCCTATAAATCTATCCTATATCTTCAAAGTTATTTGGTAAAAATAGTTTTACATCAAAAATTGTCTTTAGTTCTCGCTCGATTATTGATACATATTTATTTTATTTTAGTTAGTTATTGTTGAAATCGTGCATAAAAAACAATCGTCGTTATGATGGTTGGTATAGTGTAGCTCTAAAGAAGATCACTGGTTTCCGTGATCGGCCTAAGCCATTGAGCAATTTTTTTCATACTATAAAATAACAAACAAATATATTAGACATTTAAAATTAAACATTTGATTACTTGCAGCCTTTAAGTAAGCCGTTAGAGAAATCAGAAAAATGGTCTTCTGTACAATTTGAAGCTGAGACAAAACGTTGACTGTATTTTCCAGGTGTAAAATCGATCAATAAAATGCAAAAGATTAAAGACGGGTTATTTCACGGGATTTGAAAAATTAATCAATTTTTAAAGTTGATTTCAAGTTCTGTGTAGGATCTATTCAAGTTCTATTATTGTATCATTATTGGTCAGGAGCTTCACAAAACTGAAATCATAACAGCAAAAAATTAAAGAATATAAGCTTCACAACTTGAAAATCATCTGTGAAATTTGATGAATTGTTCAAATTCTGTAAAACAACCCATCCTTAGTTATTTATCGTCAGGAATGTCCTCATTAAAAAATTCTCAATCAAAATCTACATGGCTCTTTGCCATTACGGTATCGGATGGGGCAGTACAAATGAAAATGTCGTAAAATTACTAATTAAATCCAAAAACCCATAATGAAAATTATTCTAAAAGTCCCTGTAAGAACTGGCAATGACGAAATTTTCAACAATCTTAACATCATGACTGTCTAATTGTATAACTCTATTCTAAAACAATACACGTTTATATTCATAAATACAAAACACGTGAAATTACAACTAACACGTAAGTATATTTGAAACATTTGGGCAAACAAAATTCCGATATTACTGAACTCTTTAACAATAATCACACTCTTATTGAAAACTCCAACATTCAAAACATATAACATTTAAATGTATGTTTTGAATGTTTTAATTCAATGTTATGACATTCAAAACTTATAACATTGAAATCTCAAATGAAAAGCTTGAAAATATACTGAAACAGAAACCACTCGACTGCACTAAAAATAAAATGTAACATATTTATAATTATTTCAGAAAATATAGCATATAAATATATTTATAGTAACTTTATACCATGGATATTACTAAATTGATGAATATGTAAATGAAGTCTCAGTGATCATTATGTCTAATTGTTTAAAAAAGGCAGATGATGAAACTTTTATTATTATATTATTTGAAATTATTATTTTTTTTCTTTAGGACAGTTTTATACTCGATAAACGATATATTATAGGTACTTCGTAAAACTATCTATCACAGGTAAAGCTGTCGTACCCTTAAATTAAATATACTTAATAAGCTGTCGTACCCTTAAATTAAATATACCATTCCTAAGAGAAAGTCCAGTTATATTCAATTTTTCAATTACGTCCTAAATCCTGTATCTAAATTTCGCCAATAAACAATTAGATAATGTTAATTATAATCTCAAGTGACCTACCAGATAAGTATTGTAATGTATATTTTCTCCATAAATAGTTAAGTAATAACATAGATCACTGTAGAAATGTATTATAAGTTTGTACAGCGCCCTTGAGGTGATTTTGCACAAAAACGGCGCTATACAAGTTATCCAATAATTATTATTATTTATTAATTCAACGTGTCTCCAGTTTGTACACAGCGTGCTTACTGCGTCATTACGTTTCCCAAATAGGTTACTTAAGGCCACGCATTCTGGATTTCTCCCGATTTATAACGTATTTCTCTTTAACATTGTAAGTTTTAAGTTCCTTAAAAATATATGCTTCTTTTGAAGATATTATTTATACATTTGTAAAGCCGAAACGGTAATTATATGAAATTCCCGCGATAGAAAAAAATCGTTTATTTCATTCGAGTCGTGTTTTATTAAATATTCTCTCCATTTTCACGTAATTATTATCATTTTTGAATGTTTGTAACTGAAGTGGTTTCCTTTTTAAAAACATCTATTTGAATTTCAATTTTGTTTTCGGTTATGAATTGTTGCAAATCTTTGAAGCGGAAATTAACCAATTTCCTGACATCTGATCGATCTGATAATCGGCAGATAGAATCTTTGTCGATGACAATGCATTCTATCAATTTTTAGTGGAAATCACGTATACACACGCGGATTTTTAAAAAATTTATATAATATGTACATGAAATTTTTTTTTTCAGTTTTTGACATTTTCAATGAATAAATTTACCTTTTCAATTAATAAAAAAAATCAAATCTAATGCCAATTGAAACAAACTTATCGATTCATAAGTGTTGTCTGCAATGTTCCGCTTCGGAACATATGATCAGTAGGAATATGCAACTAATATGGCCCATCATGTATGGCGGATTTAATTTTAAAATGAAATACTGCTAATTATTATTTGATAATTTAAGATAATATCAACAATTTTCAACAAAAATTTGAAACACATAATGATAATCTTCAATGAATAAATATTATAATGAAGGTTTAAGCTTCAATAAATAATACCAATTAATAATAAATTGTATATTTTTTGTTTCTTTGTCAACAACCGAACTTGTTCCTCATTTTTTTTCATAAACTTCTCGAACAGTCTCCGCAAAAGTTTCCCCGCATTTGTGATGATTTCAATAATAACAACGCTTTTTTCTTGTAAAGCGATAATTTTTTTGTAACCTAAATGACTACAGATGATTAATGTCAAATATAAAGGTTGCCAACATAAAAATTTCTGGATAATTTAAATCCAACGCGCACTTAATGCAGGTTTGGAGTAGGCATAGAGATTTTGATTTCGTCACTTAGCTGAAGCCACTAAACACTTCAGTACGATCTGTACCACGTGCTAACACACAACCAAACATCCACTGGACCACTTGAGATGCATTACGTTGAACGGAAATCATTGGATAGTTATTTATAACAGCCGTTATCTCAATACGTCTAAGAGAAATCGAGTTTAGAACAGAAGTAATAATTCTACGCCGACTCGCTGGAAGATTAGGCAGAAAGAACAGAACCTCATTCATGGAATGAACTGCCATTGAGATGCTATGCTATTATTATTATATTTGGATGATTTTTATAGCTCCGTTTTTGTGCGAAATCTCCTCAGTGACGCTGTACAAATATGTAATACATTTCTACAATGATTTATGTTGATAATATACAGTACCGGGTAAGTACCCGGTAGGTCACTTGAGATTAACACTTAATTAACATTATGTAATTGTTTATTAGCGAAATTTTTATAAAAGATTAAGTCATAATTGGAAGATTAGACATAATTGGGCTTTCGGGTATTTATTTTAAAAATATATATTTATGTACTTTATTTAGGGATTTTTTCACAACCGGGATTACGGTGCTAGTATTTATCAGTCTAGAGATTCCAGTGCTGGCACCGGGAATTTAAATTATTGTGTTTTTCGGATATTACATGTAGATTTTTAAGTAAATTACTATACATACATTATTAACTAAATTCCACCAATGTAAAAATAGCTACACAAAATGAAAAATCTAAAATCAGAAAAAATGCGTAGTACTATAAAAAAACATTCAATATTTTGAGAAGTAGATTTCTTGTAGAGAATATCACTGTCAGATGATCCGCATTATAATTGAGAAACAAAGAGAAGTAAAAACTCGTCTGTCTCAACAATCCCGGTGCAATCATCATTATTACAGGCGGCTAAACACCCACTCAAGCGATTGTTGTCATATTATATATTTTTGGATCACTAGATGATACCCGTGCTTAGACTGCTGAGGCCCCCGTTTTACAGTTTTATAAAATTCAACAAATTAAAAGGTGTAAATTATAAAATAAAATTAAAATGAAAATTAAAAATAATTACAAGATACGGTCGTATATCTTGTGCATAATGTTTTGTTGTTTAGTTATGAAATGCAGTTTTAATTTTCAAGATTTAAAAATGAGTACTTCTACTTTATTATAATCCTGTTAAAAAGGTGACAATATACCATTTCTCTATAAACTATCAGTATTTTCATAAAAGATCGGAACACGTATTCATGAAACGTTGGCAAAAGAAGGAAGAATCGCAAAACCAATAACCCAAAAATTAATCACCATATTTCTTTGGCCTCTCTGGGACTAGAAATCAAACGGTCACAAGGAGTTAATTGGCGACATCAGTTTATATCAAAAAGTTCACACTTCTAGAGATTATTTGTTCAGTGCTTCAGTCCAAACCCTTGGTGTTATCTTCAATTAGGGCCGATGGTAATTATGTTTGCTCGACATTGCTTTGTGCAGAAGGGTTTTGAATTTTCCGCGAAATTCACCATCTTTGTTTCTGAAAATATATATTTTTATTAAATTCAAATTTCTGTTTTTAATTTCTTCTCCTGTTGTGGGTGGAAGGGCGAACTAGGCTGTGGCATTCCTACAAACTTCCTACTAACTTTTCCACAAATAAGAATTTGTTAGATTCGTTTTAATTAGTTTAATTCGTTTCGTTAATAACCAGCAATTGCAAAACATGTTTACCCTCTAAGAATATATTCATAACAATGCTATGGCTTTTCCTGGTATCTCCTTGCGAGCCACGGGCAAGCCGGAGAAACTAATTAGAAACAAGATAAAAGTAGCCGACATTGCTTTCGCAATCTCTACATACAAAAATATGTCTGGCTTTTACCTACAAGCGCCTAGGGGGCGCAGGACAGGTGGAATTCATATGGTGGCATCTTTCGTTGGGAAAGAGACGCGAACGCCATTTTCTCGTAATCCGGATATAAATATTATACGGGCGTTTAACTACGGGATAGTGAAACACTTTACTCATAATCACTGCCGAATGGTATACCAGCCGTATTTGTAGCTTTCCGATTTATATCGGCTGGCCCCTTAGCGTCAGTATAGGGCCGGCAACATTTATGTTAAAATATCATAAAATACTTATCTGTAATATTATGATAATAATAATGTGATATGACAGTACTAATCTCAAAAGGATTCTTTTGCCAATGATGCCAATCTGTAGACATTCATAAATAACCTTAATGATTATCAAATTGCAGGATGACTTAAATAGCGTAGATATCGATAGTCAAAATAAGTCGTAAGGTTGGAAGGTTTATATCATAAGTGTAATAAGTAAAATACGTTATTACAGTAGGTAGAGACATGTAAAATATTTTAGTTGATGTACTTTATTTACTAAATTTACTATAATGGTTCGCCAAGGCAAAGACCAGAGATAAAAAATTGTCTAAAAGCCCGGAAAAGAAAACCATGTTGCCGATGCACTATCAAGGATTAAAGTGAAAAAATTCTACCGTCAATCAATTATGAAGCGGTGGGGTTAGACTAAAACAACTACCCAGAACTCATCGCAAGCAGGAACACCGAGACTTCTCTGCTTTTGGAACGAGTCCAGATTCTCGGAAGTTCTACAACTTTTTGGTGACATATGTCCATAGGGTTACAAGACCATATGTTCATACCTAGGTCTTGGAGGCAACGTATACTTGATAACTTGTCACCCTGACATCGGAAGAACCCATGAAACACTGAAACAAATGTTCGTTTGTCAAAGATGCAGCGGGACGTAAAAGAGTTGGTCGCAACGTGTATATTATGCCAGAAAGCCAAAGTAAATAGGCATACCCACAGTTTTATTGGAACGCTCAGGGAGAGATTTAGAAATATAAATATTGATATTGTGGGTCCATTGCCGCCATCAGGTAGGAAGTCGAAGAAGTTATTCTCATTTAGTTAATCAAAAGCAAAATTTCCGAAATCTTGACATCTGTAAATAGGTATGTATCAGACGCAAGTCTTTTACATTGACTGTAAATAAGGGGTGCTGAATCTTCTAGTTGGTGAGCTGCTTTATGTTCAGGGCCTTTTCCGGTTGCTGTGATTTCGTATATCCAAGGAGAGAGCAGTAGGTAGTCCAAGGAAGCGCAAGGTCAGAAGTCAAAGGCGGTTGTAGTGGTTCCAGCGGGAGAAGCAGTCCAGAGTGAAGCGGTCAGAGTAGATGTCGGAAGAGAGAGAGTTAAGATCGCTTTACGCGCGGTATATATAGGACTAGCGGGGGCGTGCACACATCAGTCTGCGCGCGTCTGAACCGCCCCGCGTAAATGAGGTGCATCTTTGTGCAGCTTCGTGTGTTTTCATATGACTTTAATAGTCAATATTAAAATTATTTATTCAACAGTACTCTTTACGCCGCTTCATCTCATGAAAACTGCCTAGCATTTTTAATGTTTTTATAATAAATTGTACAATATGAATCAGTGGGTCCTCAGACCGACAATGGTGTGAGGAAATCCTTATAACTACTTAATATTAATGTTTACATATTTCAATATTACTTTACAACATAGACAAAGAGAAGCAAATTGGAATATGGGAGTGTTATCTGGAACCCACATTATATAAAATATTCTAAAAGTATTGAATCTGTGCAAAAAAAATTCCTAAGACTGTTATCATATAAACTTGGATTAAATGCCTCACTCAAATCTTATGAAGAACGTCTACTAAACTTCAAATTTACGACATTGGAAAAAAGAAGACACTTTGCAGACTTAATATGTTTATATAAAATTATTCATGATAAACTTCTTACCACTAATTGTCTGAGCAATATTCATATTAAAGTCCCTAATAGACATAATTTAAGGAGCCAAAATATATTCCATATTGATATATTTAATAATAATATTGCATATTTCAATCCACTATCTAGAATGTGTCGTCTGTACAATACAGTAGAATGCGACCTTATAGATATATTCGCAAACAGTCTCGCATATTTTAAAAAACAAATCAACCATCTTCTACCATGATATGTTATGGAGAACAGTTAAGAGATATAATTGCTTTATTATTTTCTTTACTTTTCTTCCTTATCCTTTCTCTGTACATTTAATATATTTTATATTCCATACTTAATATTCATGTTTTATATTTCTTTTTAATTATTATTATATTTGTATTTTTTTTTCTTTCACCACTAGCATCTCCGCCTAATATCAACTAAACCTTGTTTACGCATGCTTTGAACATTTTTAATTGGGGTGTTAATATCTGTGCACATTCCCACCGAAATAATATAAATGTAATAATTGTTAACACTCTGTAAATGTTTCAAACAATAAATAAAAAAAATAAAAAAAAAAAATAGACGCGAGTCCAGCCTTTCAACCTGTATATTTTTGTTTAGCATTATTGCGTCGAGACTCACGCAAATCTAACATTAATTTGCGCAATTATTTATGAAAAGAGAAATATTTCTAGCATTATCGTGCTTTGCGGTGATTGACTGGCCGTCGCCGTTCACTGTTTGGCTTGGCTTCGCCTGGGCAAAGGAGAGGGGATGCGACGTAAATACTGGGTCCACGGCTTGCGATGTGCCCAGTGCTCTCCAGCCGGGGAGGGGATACCACGTAAATACTGTGTCCGGGCGCGCGTTGTGTTCAGTACTCGCCGGCCGGGTAAATACTAGCTTTCTTATCCCTCATGCGTTCGATACAAGGTATTAAAATACCAAATTAGATTCCCCTATCTTAACAGGCGGATTGAAATATTTAGAGCACAGGCGTCAGGTAGGTATGCTGTTATTGTTCTACCGGTATTACAATAGAAGATGCTCCAAGGAACAAGCGTCATTGATCCCATCGGCACCAATGCATTACCGGGAAACACGCGCGTCCAACATTTATACACGGTTGACATTAGTCACATTAGAACGGGTCGCTTCTACGACTCGTTCTTGAGTTCAAAGGCTCGGCTGTCAAACGATTTGCCAGCCTCTGTGTTTCCTTCCTCCAATAACGTGTGTCTCTTCAAGACCCATGTTCACTCCTTATTCTCCCCATAAAGACCCTCCACACAGCATCCCCAGAGATGTCATAGGTCCTAAGGGAAATCATTTTCACATCACCACATATAAACATACCAACGGAAATTAAATACAAATTATATCTCGAAAATTATGATTTTTGTGTTTAATCGGTTGATTTTTTTCTTCCCATTTTTTCGGCTTGAAAGTCTTTTTTCAATCTTCAATTTTATATAATAAAATGTTACAGTTTTGGTACGCAGAGTAAGATTTGTCATTTTATGAAAAACACGCGAGAACTATTGATACTAAAGTAGTATCAACTTTTAAACCATTGGAAAAAATATTGTAAAAAAAATCAGTTTTAATTTTGGCCTGAAGGGTTAATAATACGAGTCCAAGTGATTAAGATTTGAGAGTCTGTAATTTCAATCACAATGTAATCCCATCAATGGTACACCTTTTCAGAAACAAGGTGACAATGGAATTCAGATATCTCTACTCTAGGACTAAAACATAGAAGGGAAGATGCCTAAACCAGGATTCTCGTCCTTAATCACCAGAGCCAAGATACATTAATATTTCTGTAGATTTATGAACTAAATCAAAACGTGGTCATTGTATTCGGTTAACCCAAGGAGTCCTGAGAATAGTCAATTATTCTATCTATGTGTATTATCAGAGGCGGACTAGCTCAGTGGTAATGACTCTTTTATCCAAAATTCATTAAAAATAATATTCCTAAAATCTAATTACCAATGCAAACTATCTTTATAAATACTTTATGTTGACGATTCTTGATATACAGGATGTTGAATTGAACTTTAACCAGTGATTCCTGACCTTATTTGGAGAAAAAATATAATGGTAATTTTGGTCTTAGGTGGATTTGATTTGTTTAAAAAAAAATTTTTTTTTTTATTTATTGAAACAAAAAACCTTGACACGTCATTTCGTAACTAGACATCTCAGCAGAGTAACCGCAATATGACACTAAACTGTCCAATATTTACTGTTTTTTGTTATGTTTTTCGATAAAGAAAAAATTCAACTCATGAAAAACAAATTTTAACATAATACTTCTTTTTTCAATTCTCGATCTTTTGAGCCAGCCAGTAGATAATTTCAAAGAAAAAAGGCTCTTAAGCTGCTATGAACATTTAAAATGCCTTGAACTTAAAAAAAATGGTTTTAAAGCAAATTTAACCTTTTCCCCCAGAGACTGGGTCAACTATGCTAACGCGCCAAAACACGTTGTAGGAACGACATTACTATATTAACGACTGTAATGTCATCCAATTTCAGAGAATTGCGTTAGTGTGCGTGTGTGTATGTGGGATTGCCACCAAAATTTGATGGCATGCATTGTCATCGACAACGATTCTATCTGTCTATATATCATTCTATCTGTTTTATTTAAAAAAAATACTAAAAATAAAATAAAATAAATAAAAATAATAATTAAAAATAAATAAATAAAAATGATAACAATTAACAATTTGTAGGCTTTTTAAGACAGTTAAAATACAGTTTAATTAAAATAAAAAAACTATAGCAGACTAAAGGTCATGCGATGACCAGTGTTTTTTGATATAGTGTCCTCTGCGTGCAGTTTTATCTTTTATAAGCATACACTTTTTAATATAAGTGTGTTTTTCGGAAGTGACTTGCCAGGTAAGTATGTTTTGGTATCTTTTCTAAATAACAAATGTAGATCCTAGGAAATAAATTGTACAGCGCCCTTGAGGTGATTTTTCACAAAAACAGCGCTCTACAAATTATCCAATTATTAATATTATTATAATCTATTTTTAGCTCGATCGAATGTTGAAAAGTGGCATAAATTTCACATTTTCAAGATTTACATTCTTTCTTTCATTCACGAAAAAAAACGGTCACCGAAGACCAATATGCTTTGTATTTTTTTAATTCCAAATAGCTCTAAAATCACTGCTGCAAGTAGTAGTTCTCTTAACACTTTGTATATTGATTACGCTTCGGTGCGTGCTTTTCTGACGTTTGTTACTTTTAGCATTGCATTTTGGTGTGTGTTTTTTTGCATTAAGTTAATTAAAAATAATAATAATACATGGTAATGTCAATATGAGTTTCATTGCGTTATGTTGGCAACTACTATTATTATACTGATTCTTCCTTATTGGACATTCAAAAGATTTGATATTTCAAAATATGTCATGTTTTACGCTTTCTCTTCGAAGTAAACTGATGAATACATAAATAAAAGTAGAAAATTAAATTTAAATTTTCGCTATTTTACATTTATGATCAAATAATTAATGTCGAGCCTGCGTGACATAGTACTACGACTTAGGACATAGAGTTGTTTGTTTTATTCTATTGTCGTTTATTAATTCATTAGAATTTGAGCTTCACTACTCTGGATATTGGTTTTAACATTGATCGTAAAGTTTTGATGATTCTTATAAGAATAGCTTTTCATTTGTTCGTTCAGTAACTAAGCCCTTATTGTTTACTTGTTTACGATCCAGGATTAAAGACTTTATTTTTATCATGTTACAAGATATTTTCAATATTATAAAGCATATTTTTTATAGAAAATCAATAAAAAATATCTTTTTTTTCAATTGAATTGTGATTTACAATCCGCTCCTGTGTGATTTAAGTCTATTGGACCCGCACCTAGGATTTACATACTCAAATACAGGGCTGAAATCTTCACTAGACAATTGAATTCCGGCTTTACTTATCACACTCAGTCAGGAGTGAACTCTCAGAACACTTAAAATAATAATTTAATTGATAAATTGAAGGGGCAAACCCTGATACGTCAAGGGTATTTATAGTTGGAGTCGGAATGCCCTCTGAAACGAAATTGATATTCTCGCAAGTTTTATTTTACATCTCAATACCACGACCAGAGCTTCCGAAAATCCCGCACATGCCTATCAGAAGAAAATAATTAATGCCATAGTTGTCAGGTGTTCAAAGTAGTCCTGGTTCCTAAATTGACCGTGGAATACCCGCTCATTGTTACCCGCTCACGAACCATAAATAAGCGAGCGGGTTGCTTCTTCAACAAAGATTCGATCGTCAGCATTTGCTTTTTGACATGTGACGGGTGATGGTGTGAAAATGATTAAAAATGAATGCTTTTTGTAAACTGGGCATCTCAAATCTCGTTATCGCGACACACAAATAGAGATCGTAGATAACTGAACTGATGTCTAAAATAGACTATATTTTACTTATTACCTATCTACGTCAAATGAAAGTAACAGATAAAAAAGATCGGTTGATGCGCACTCATGTTGATTTCTCTTTTCTACTCTATGGCATTTTTTCCATTTATTTACGGACAAATAGTCCGTTAACAATATAATATTTTTAACACGAATAAGAAACAAAGATGGCAGTGAAAAGTGAACATATATAAATGATGAGCAATGAAAATATACAGATAATACAAAAAGTACAGGTGGAGGACAATCACAAGTGTTACATGACAATTACAGTGAATGAATAAGGTTTAAAGGGCTTTAAAAATGACACATTACGTATTGACTGTCGAAATTCATTTAGGTTTACACCAAAAAATTCAATGCTTCGACTTGATGGTGAGTTTACAAGTCTCGACATTCTGAACAAAGTAGAATGGAAACCATAATTAGTGAAATGTTTATTGAGGAACAGCAAGGAAGGGACGTTAAACTGGATGAGACGCAAAAAACCAGGTGTGTCAGTAATACCGTTGATAATTTTGAATATGCAAATTAGATAACAGTCCCTTCAACGCTTTTCTAAAGAAGAAATGTTTAAAGCTTGTTCAATTTCATCGTATGAGTACTCGCCTCTTTCAAGTCCCAACCTCCAAGCAATTAATATGTGTAAAAGAACCCGATCGTGAGAGACCCGGGTGGTAAAATGATCGATCGGTCCAGCTTTAGCCCACGAAAATACCTATATAAACATTACCTTGTTTAAAATCAAAATTCGATTGCTTTTCTCAAAACGATGCAAATTATACCGGATACAAGAAACAAGTATAAAATAAAATGATAAATAACTAAATTATGCTTTTCAACCCCTTAATTATTCTTCTTCCTCAAAGGCGTCCAACAGATAACACTAATTAACGAAAGTGGTTCAGCTTTATGTTCCCACAGTCTTCCCCCTAAAGGCCGCTAATAAGTTTCCAAAGGCGAAAGTTTTACGGCGGTAAAGCGGAGTTCAAAACGAATTTTAAGCAGACGTTATTAGACAAGTCACTTTCGTTGAATGAAATTGCGCTTATTTTAAAACGATTTCGGAATCACTTACGGAATCCGCTTATTTGTATTTTCAAGGCGGGTGGAATTAGACTGTCATGTCGGATAAATAAAACTTTTTACATAATAACGAAGCAGCGATCTCTTAATATTCTATCACTAGAATCAATTTGAAGGTTACAAAGATCCATTGGCGTTCACGCAGAATGTATGGAGTAGGTAAATGTGTATTAGTATAGCCTGTATGGAAAGGAAGTTCCAGTATCGAATCCTGCAACTGTCCAACCTGTCCAATGTAACCATTCTAAAATATATATTGAAAAAGTCCAGCATAGATTCCTTAGGTATATTCATTTTAAATTAGGTATTCCAAGAGAATCCGTGGACTATAATTTGTTATTGAACTGGACTAATCTCGTAAATTTATCAGATCGCAGAAAAATCTGTGATCTATTAATATTATATAAAATAATTCACTCGGTCCTAGATACCCCTGATTTAATAGAGCTAATACGATTTCATTGCCCTGGTCGCGCTAACAATAGACTGACTCTACCGTTCTACTATAATAACACACATACATTATCACATTATTACTCACCAATCAGTCGATTACACATTTTGGGAAATGAACATGCCGACATCGGCGACATTTATTTCTTAAAATTAGCGCAATATAAACATGCACTCAAAAATTATTTTTCCATAATGTAACTTTATATACGCAATATGGAGATGTTGAAATGAAATGATGATGTTTCTCATTGTTATTTTTTTGTTATTTTTGGTTGTGATACACAAAATAATTGTATGTTATTTTTAAGTTTAAAACTACTATAATGTAATGATATTATTTGTCTTACTTTGTACTCTATTATATGTATATTTATGAAAGGCAGTATAGCCGTTTATGTATTTAAAATAAAATAAAATAAAAATAAAATAACCATGACCGGAATAATTAATGCAAGAAGGAGAAGATGTCAAAACCAACTTTTCAAACTCATAATATGTTTAGTGTGGCATAAAGGAGACCGCGAAAAATAATTTTATAGATGTAGCATCTTGAAGCTAGCATATTTGCGGACTCAACTGCGACTTATGTTCCAGTAACCCAGATTTGAAATATTGTTAAGTACTGTCCATCGAGTTTGGCGTATGCGAAGAAATTAATTTTCCCATATAACATAGTTGACATTGTTTTGGGACTAATCCTAGGCTTATCCTAGCTGCTCCTTCTAACACCAACTTATAATGTAGAGTCGCAGTTTCGCACCACCAATTAGTAAATCTTCACGAAACATGACACAATAAGTAGCGGCCGCAACTGGGTATCGAACCAGGATCTCTGTCTTACCGCACCAACGCTCTAACCGCGAAGCAATTATTGAGACTTGATTATATTCCGCCATTTTTATTGGAAAATTTATAGACTTTGCCCCAACAGATCTGTAAAATCGGTATTTCCGTTGGGTTAATCTTAATTATTTCTGATGAACGTATTACTAAAATCTAAATTTTTTTATTGAGATTTTAGCAATACTTTCTTAATCCTCTACACTCTTTATTATTTATACCTTGGAAAGTTACTAGTTCATCGTCTACACAAATAACATCTGGTGTTTACCGTAAATTTTTATGGTTGAAGAACGTATTACTATTTGTTTAAGCTGTTTTACATAAAATATTTTAATTTTAAGGTCCTGATTTTTTAATCTTAAATATAAATAACTTAACTTCGTGGGATCGCTCTGGTAACATTTGAGTTTTCAGTAATACTTTCATCAGAAATAATTAAAATGTGAGCGTTGAGCAAATCCCCGTTATTAGAGTCTTCGTCGCCTTAAGCAATCGTTCGATAATGTTTTTTAACAAATTTATTTTCATTTTTCCTCAAGTGCAGTTGTTTAGGTTGGCTATCATCAGTCCCCTGATGATAGCCAACCTCCAATATGGAAGAGTAGAGCCTACGTACAGTCGATAAAATGAACCAATTATTATTCAATATCATCGCAAATTTTTTAATATTTTCTTTACAGTACGTAATATATTTGCTTTTGAAAGTCACCCGAGCGTAGAATAAGTATAATAACGCTACAAAGTATTATTTATGGACAAAGAAAATTAGAAGTCCATAACAAAGTAGTCTTAACAGTTCTCATTTTACGTTTTTTTGACTCACAGTGTTTAAACTTGAATTAAGCCAGACTTCCCGGTAATTTTCCACTTAAATTTTAATCACCGGAATCGAATTCAAACTTTTTTGAAACATTAAATAATTTTCATCGTAAACATTTACGTTAATAATCAGTTTAAAAACTGTTTTGTTATTAGTAATTCAATATAATTCATCAAGAAACTTAGCTTTTTAACTTTCATCTGATATAAAACGTTGTTTTGTCTACCCAAAGTCAATGGAATTATAGCATTAGAAAATTTGGGGATTTTTGTAGCTGTGAGGAGGATATTAATTGGAAATTCACTGAGGCCCTGATTTAAAAGTCTTTTAGAATTAGAAGAATTTTATAAATTTTTTTTTCAAGCCCTGAGGAAAAAAAATCTCTGGGGATGTTGTTTGGAGGATCTTTTTAGGTAAAAGAAGCAGATAGTGTTCTGAGAAGGAAAAGGGTGTGACTGTGGTTAGGAATATGGACGTGTCCAGGAGTGACGGACGTATGAATACATCGAGGGTCGAGAGAAAGTCTGGCTGGAGAGAGGTGAATAGGTCTCCCTTAACCCATCCGCCGCCAAGACCTACACAAACCTCACCACATGAACCCGGATACCTCTGCTAAGTGACTATGGCAGGGATGTTCGTTATCCAATAAATGATTCCCGGAGCGGCGGTACCCTAAGATCTATACCGATCTTGTGAAAGAACGCAAATCAGAGGAAAATTCCCCAAATTATCGCTGGATTTGGAGTCTGGATTTGTTATGATAACCGTAATGTGTGGAATTCATTAATTTATTTTCTGGAAAGGAAAACTAGTCTTGTTATTTTTACGTCTCTTTTACTTTGTAACTCATTCTCTTTGGTCACTCATTCTGGAATTTAGGTTCACGAATTTTCTACACCCCAAAATAAATGTACCTACTTCCTTGACAATTTTTTTTCTCTAGTTTTATGCGAATCTATAATACTATGTTTTACAATTTAAATTTCACCGTAAGATTATTTAAATAATTTAAAACCATGTGGTGGGAATGTTAAAAAACATATTAAATTAGACTTGTAATCTTTATGGTGATTTGTTTTGGGGGTATTCTTTAGCCAAAGTTTCGGACAACATTGCAGTGTCTATCATCAGGGCAGATGTGTCCATCTCACGTGTCACATCTTCCCTGATGATGGACACTGCAATGTTGTCCGAAACGTTGGCTAAATAAATAAATTCTTTATTCCAGGATGTGGGGAGGTTAGAACAATCCCACACATCCCATAGAGTGTATAAAGAAGGAGGTAGCGCTACACGGCATAATACCCCGAAAATAAATCACTATAATACTTTTTGCCGTGAAAATCTCAAATCCATACCCTTGTATTCTTGTTTCCTACACATTTTTTTGTTGTTTTAAAACTCAATTTTAAAGGTATATAATTCAGTTAATCCTATTCAAACTCTAATTGTGGATTAATGGATATTTTTTGTGGATTTACATTGCATTATAATTTACTTGTCGACGTGTTTCCCTGAATATTTACCTAATGAAATATTACCACACCAAAATATTTACTTCATGAAATATATTCCCGCACCAAAATATTGTTTGCTTTTGCTTTAACGTTTGTAAAAAATTTATCAACTAATGTCTTATGAATAGAGTCATTATTTATTGTTTTTGTGTTTAATTCATAGAACTCCATTTATTTTTTTGAAAATGAAAAAGATAAGTACAATCTTATTATTAAGTTTTGCCAGTATTTTAATTTTGTGACAACTGTTCCATTTTATTTTTATATTATTTACTTTCACCTTCATTTTATAATACAAAATATTTTATTTCTATATTATTATTCTCATTAATGGAAATAAATAATAAATAACATTAAAGTCTTATTTGTTGATATCATGATTCGTGTGATATTGTTAATTCTGAATTTGTAATGTGATATCGACAAATATCACCCTTAGTAAGTTGGTCGCAGTGGTGTGGACGCAGGACTCAGGATTTTTGGTTGCAGTGGTTTAAGACGCCTGTGTAAGACAAGAGAATCTGGGCTCAACTTAGTTGTGACTGTTAAATTTTTATTTTTCCCTGTCTTATTCTATTTCATATTTTGTTTAGATTTATTAGGATATATATAGATGATCAGGAGGTTTTGATGTTACACGGAGAAAAATGTGTATTGCTAATTTATTTTCTAAGAATATTTTCTTTTCCTGTTAAACTTTTAGTAAAAGAGGCATGTATTATAACGATGTCGGGACACGTGTTCAAATATATTAAGAATATACTAAAAGTTATCAGGGAATGGCCTGAAATCCCGTTTTTAACCTAAATACGAATAATTTAAAGAGATTTTTAATAAACCAGCAATACTCAGTTTTCTACCTAAACATCTCCGGGTATAATGTGGAGGTAATTTTAATGTATGTGTACTTGAATTTGCGTTCGATTATAATTATCAATTGACTTATTGTAATTGTAATTGTTTCAGCTTGCAGGGATGCCCAACGTGTGCCTGTTCATGCGTGAGCACCCCTGCGATTGGATCTACAAGGCCCCCGCAATGGCAGGACTGGCGCTCAATCTGCTCTTTCTGATCAGGATTATGTGGGTAAGTTGTCGACCACTGTCTCAATACAACCAGTATTTTTGACCTATCTTTATGAAATGAAAAACGCCAGTACATCCAATAAATCTATATATTTTTCATATACCTACTAGAAGTACTAGATAGGTAGTATGTTCCATTTTACACTACGGTTGCAAGAACTAACTATCAAATTTGTTTATTTATTTATTAACGGGTTATGTCTAATTGTAAAATATTCCATATTATCTGAAGTTAATGCAAGGAGAAATCTAAGAATATAGGATAATTAAAAAAATACTGCCGTGACAAAAATAAGGCATAAAAACAACAAAATTCAGGTCAAGACAGGAACAGAGTTTTGATAGAGTTCACGATGTCAAATTCAGAATGAGCAAATTATCTTACAACTAATTTTTCCCATATTTTTGGCAGCTACCTTTTTAAATGGAAACAAAGTTTCTAATGAAATTAGTTTGTAACCTACATAGTGTGTCGGATAAACATATCCGGTTTTCATTTATATGGGATACCTTAACCCTTTTAAAAGTGTAATATTATTTTTTTTACCCATCAATGTAATATTATTATTTTTTTAATGATAAACTATATTTTAATGATAAACGATAGTTCATAAGACAAAGTTTTATGCATAGCACAGAGGATAAAAAATTATTATAAGCAATAATTAGTCGCCTGAAATATCAATATAAATTGAAAATATCTCCCGAGTAAAAATAAATGCCGCCAACGGGAATTGAACCCGTGCCTTCTGATGATAAAAAATATAATAAGCAATAATAGTTATATGCCCGTATGCTCATTTTTAACACTCCCATTCAGAAAGCAGGTAATCTACTTAACCCAAACGGGAGTTTTGGACAATATCTAATTTCTAGTTTTTTTATCGCATATCCACATAATAATTTAGATACCCTTAGACTACACGATAATCAAATTCATTATCCGTTACCTACTATTTTTTACATTAAATAATAACAAATCTATCAAATTACCTCCGTCTCCCCGCGAATTACCGCCAGTATATTTATTTGATTAAAAATTTCTTGCCGCAAACAAACCACGAATGCAGTCATAAAATATGCATTTTACTGGAAAGGGCAATAATAGTGTATTACTAGCTCCGCGGATTTTTTGCTGCTAGGGCGGCACATAGTTGGGCTTCTTCGCCCATTTTAAGTGATACTAACAACCAGTGGCGGTTCGTGGTCTTTTTAACAGGGGGTTCAGAAATTCAAGAGAAGATAAACATATCTAATTAAAATTTACTTACTGTTGTCCTTCGTCAAATAGTCGAATACGGCAGCAGTCACACAACTTAAATAAAGTTAGTGGGAGGGGTACCTACATATTATTGTTTTTAAATCACTTTACACTAGACACAATTATTAGATAATGAGAAAAGTTTTATAGGAATTAAATTGTTTAATGTTTTTATAGCACTCAATGTAGGTATGTTGCTAATTATTATTGTTTTTAGAGAAGAATAATTTTGTAGAATATATAATAGATATTTTAAAACATAAAAAAAAACAAATAAAGGTGGCACGAAATAAATTTAGTTTTTTTTTTCACTTATACAAAAAATCCATGCGCCCACTTTTTGCATTTGAAAACACTTCAATTACGCGGGTATTAAAATCAGGTATAGAGGTTATCAGTTCCTTCTCTATACTAATCATACACAGGGCATTTAAACGGTCTTGGGTCATTGTATTTCTAGAAAATGTCTTTACTTTGATGAGTGTGGAAAAGCAGCGCTCACTTTCAACCGATGTCATTGGTATCGTGCAAATGATTTTGAGTAATGTAAGAGTTTCACTGAAAATGGACTGTAAAGAGCATTCTTCAAGATATTGCAGTATTGAGAGGGCTCCATCGGCACCGTACAGTTCTTCGCAACCATATAAAACAATCAGTTCGTTTTTTAATTTGACATTTTCGAGGAAATTGTAGGTTTTCACTGTCTGCGTAAAATCTGATTCGGTTAAAATCGGTCTACTTCAATAGGTAGTAGATTTACAAATGCCATAAGCAAACGGTTGGAGAAATGCAGAAACAAGAAAACAAAAATATGTACAAAAATGACTACAAAGTTAAATACCATAATATAACATAAAAAAATAACATTTAACTTGCATCCCTATGGTTCAAAGGTCAAACGTCGGCCGGTCAGTCCGCGAAATTCTCTGGTTTCTTCGGTTACATTCGTCAATGTTCGGAGGTCACGTGATATCATAACGCGTGTTCGACGCACACAATTTGTCTTATTTTTGCAAAGAAAGACCAAATTTTGTATATATCACCGTTATAGGGTCTGTACCGGCTAAGATTATTTTGTATGAAGAGTTTGGCGCGGATTTCAACTCGCACAAATTTGGAATAGGTATCGTATTTTTCGGTGGGGCGGGTTTTGAAGGCGAAATTTTAATAGCGTGCTATCTATAATGTGCCTATATTATTATAAAACAAGTTTGTTTTATTTTCTCATCTTTTTAATGGGGGTTCGCCGCACAAACGCACTTTAGAGAAAACCGCCACTGCTAACAACAGTTACATTTAATAGGTGGATATTAGGTCAATGGGTAGATATACAATAGTAAGACATTCTGTAGTAGTCAGAGGGCGAACAGTGAGAGGAACACCTTTCACCCTAATGTAAATCTCGTCAGTGAAAAAAATGTTTCCTCTCCCGTATCACCGAAATGATTTCATTTTTAAATCGAAAATACCGTGACAAAATTGTGTTAAGCAGCGTTAGATGTCAAGACAAAATTCTAACCGTTCTAACCTCTAACAGAAACAAAGTTTTTGTATTGCTTGGCATAGATATTTAAAATTAATGATCTATTGTGACCACCACGGTAAAGAGGTCAGGGCTATTCAACCTCCATTTAATGAGTTTTTTTTATTAAAACGTTCAAGCATCGACATCTTTGAGCTAACCTTTTACAACCGTGGTTTTCAGGGATTGAATTCTTTTAAATAAATTAACCAACTTGGCTCTCTATTGATTAGGAAAACAATGTCACAGAAGATGAGATTTTAAAACGCTCTACGTAGCCCAGTAATCTTAGCATTTGATATCAATTTATTAATAATAGTATTCTTTTAAGGATTATAAACAAAACAAAAGAACACAAATTAATTCATTTAAGCTTATTAATTATTTTTAATTCGCAGAAATCTTTTATTATTTAAAGTAAAACAAATTCAACAATGTACTAATAAAGTTTTGCGAGGGTTTTCATTTTGCTATAATTGTGGTAGCTATTTCGGCATTAAAAACCATTATTAACCCTTTGAGAACATAAATATTCTTCATGTTTTATTAGTTGGGTCGTAATATTTTTTCCCACAACCTGAAACTGTAAATTGTGTCGATTATTACAGTTTTTCGCACATTTTCCCAAGACTTAATTTGATTCACTTTTGGAGCGATCACATTATTAAACTTAAGTTTTCATTTGTAATGATGGGTCAATATTTCCAAAATGCATATTTTCGTATGAAACCTTTGCAGACTTCACAGAAAAATGGCTACATTAGCTATGTTACCAATAATATATTAGAATATATTCTCAAATACTGTCGTATATTTCCACAGCGACTTATCAATGACAATTAGAACTCTAAAAATGTTTTTCTTAAACGGATTATCAATTTATTTTAGTTAAATGATGACAAAAGCTCACAAAAGAAAATCGTGCAGTGCAGACCTTGCAAATTTGTCAGAGGAAGCCTTACCGTTCAGCAACGGGTCGTAATTTTTTTCAAATTTGCAGTTTTTGTTTCCAGACCGATTAATCTCCAGAAACTGTGACATCGTCTAGCCACAAAGATTTAACCTCTCCAGTATAATATTTTCTCCTACAATTTCTTACAATACAAAAGGCTTTTGTAAGAATTTTACATTGCCGGGTCAATAAATAAAGTAAGGAAGGCGAGAGGTTACGGATTATAATACTACATTTATTTTATTGTAAATATAATATATTAAAATGTGCCCTTTATATTATATTGTAAATGCTGACAAGCGAACGACAAATGAACAACTAAAGAACAATATTGAATCGGCAGTAGTCGGGATATTGCTAAGAATTCATGAATTATATACATAAACTGCACAATGTGGAAGCGGTACTTGAAACGAATAATTTTTGCCAAGCTCATATCATAATACTTTGAAAATAATGATTTTTCGAAAATAATGTTTACTTTGGACATGGACATATGGTGGTTGTCGTGGGGCTAGAAGGTGGGGGGAAATAAAATGAATGGAGAAGAGAAAGGTTAGTGTACCTTGCTGGTCGTGTTCCTAAACATAGCTTACGTCATTCAAGCAATGCACAAAGTTTCTATTCAGGATGGCGGTCAGTCGCCAGGACCCTAGTCAGTAAATCATCTTCACAGGGATACGATTGCAAAAACACTTGATTTTTAATAGTTTAATACTTTTCTTTAACAACGTTAATAAAGTTTTTTTTGTTTTAGCATAGTTTTGTCTTTGTACCTACAGTAAAAAATATAAGAGTAGAGTCCAAGTCCAGAGCAAATTTTCTGCCACATACCAATTTCATTTATACCTATCATACTCATAAACGTTCTGATGTTGGCCTAGAAAATTGATCTTTTTGCGGGGTTTATTTTAAATTTTTTTAATGTGCAAAACTGCACAAGAGTACCAATTGCTACCAACCGTTTGGAGCCAGTAAGACTATAGCATCCTTAAGTGGGGTATGTTGTGAGGCTGAAGGTAGTCGAGAAAAAGAAGGTGGAGAAGTACCTGGTCACTAAACACGGCCAAAGCTATTTCAAGCAACATTTCAATATTGAATGGTGGTCTTACATCAGGGCGATATTGAGAGTATCTACCAATATGGAACATGCCAAAACTACATATTATTTTATATGAGTAAGTTGTCAAATAATACAAATTTATCAAATAAAATTGACTTGCGCACGCCGGTTTTTGAATCCGCTACATCCGGCTTGCTTACCCCTCAACCACGGAGGCCTAATTAATTCTAATAAACGTTAATATTACCAAAACTTAAAATGTTTCTTAATGAATATCTCAAGAAGTTACTAATTCATCGTCTAGAAAAAAAATTTACGAACCGTTTTATGCAAAATATTTTAAGGAAAGGTAAGGAACTGTTTTTATTAATCTTCAATATAAATAACTTACATCCATAGGAATCGATCGGAAAATAAATTATTGTTAAATATTCGTCAGAATTAATCAAAATGCGAGCCTCGAGCAAATTTCCGGTAGTAAAGAATTGTGTAAGTAATCAGATCTGATAAAATAGTTACTTCCCTTTCTCATTACCCTCCCCTCCTTACTCCCGTAATACACAAGGTTTATCATAAAATAATTAATCGCCTGAAATATAAAAACAAATGCCGCCGACGGAAATCGAACCCGCACCTTCTGATATCCGTTCTGGTGCTCTGGACCACTAAGCTACGTCGGCTTATTTCCAACACGCCAAATAATTCAATATGTACTAGTACATCAATCAACAATTACTGCTTATTTTATTTTTATACGGGAGATATTTTCAATTTTTATGGATATTTCAGGCGATTAATTATTGCTTATAATTACCGAAACGCATTGGCAATAATATGTAGATCTAGGAAACCAGTAACACACAAAAAAGTTACATGTCGTTAAATAATACATTCAATAAAGAGAATAAGTGGACTATATTTATAATATACGAGTTCACAAGGTCTTAATTCCGAATAGAAAGGTATCCATTATTGTTATTTACTAATCGATAACAACACGTATAAATAATAATGTTTATTTTTTAGTATCAAAGACCATGTCCATTAGTGATTCATTAAATGATTTGTAGGTAATCAAGGAACCCACATGTTTCACATTATTTGAACATCCATTGACCCGAGCTAATGAAATACTACCTACTTGTGAAATAATCCACTTACGTTGATGATAATACGTAATTTAATGGGGAGGTAACTTCGGAAGAGCTTTAACGTTAGATTAACCACCGAGTGACCTACAAACTTTATACGAATTAGGTCTATAATAGGCTTAGTGGGTTTCGATTGTTTTTATTTATTTCTTTTTTCTTTGCTCGTATCAATGTTTTTGTACAACAGTTTTTACGTGATTTTCAAATACTAGACTAGGCACATGTTCGAATTATGGTAGTAAACATTTGTATTTCAAATATAATAAATTTATTTACGTATATGTTTAAAGATATTTGCATGTATTTTAAAAATATATGTACACACTTTACCACAATCTTCGATTACACATCTGCCCTGATGTTGGACACTTCAATGTTGTCCGAAACGTTGGCAAAAAAAGGAGGTAACACAACACGGCAAGAATAAATCTATTCGAAAAAAATATTATTTAAACCAAAAGTGAAAGAAAGCAGTCATTTAAAAAAGATAGATATTATAACATTAATCTTGTGAAAAAAAAGTAACAAAAAAGATTAAAAAGGAGCACGAAAACAATATAAAATTACGAGTTAAAAAAATGTAAATAGATATTAATAAAAGAGCATAAAAACAATTTCAAATTACTTTTTTGAAACAATAGAAATGGATATTAAAAAAACAAAAGAATATAAAATTACTTGTTGAAAGAATAGACATAGTTATTAAAAAAAGAGCACGATGACAATATACAAATACTGGTTGAAAGAATAGAAATATATATTTAAAAAAATAGTATGAAAACAATATAAAATAACTTGTTGAAAGAATAGAAATAGATATTAAAAAAGAGCACGATGACAATATAAAATTACTTGTTGAAAGTGTATAAATGGATATTAACAAAATAGCACGAAAATAATATAAAATTACTTGTTGCATGAATAGAAATAGATATTAAAAAAAAAGATCATCAGGTGAAAATAAAATTATTAGAGCAATTAATTTATTTAACGATATGAAGCATTTTTTACAATACCCTTTACAAATAACCAATTCTGTACACTGATGGTATAAAGATCATCAGTTTTAGATTTCCCTTCATACGCTTATAAAAAAAGTCGATACTGATTCGACTGAAATCAATTATTATTGTTTACAGTTTTTGAAAAAAAATTGGAAAGATTTGTAAGTTTTCGTGTTAATAACAATATTTATATACGTTTACAAAAATTCTTATGTTTAAAACACCAGTAGGGTAAAACACCCTATTTCTGACTCTGCGCCAATTTCTGACATTTGGAACTCATATTACGATTTTACCAAATGAAGCATAGACTGAAGCAACATTCCTACGTACTTTGGTATTGGAGAATTGAGAAAGCTGTACCTTTATCTTTCTAACGCGTGTATAGAAATGGGAGGATTATAACTCTAATTTTTTAGATTTACCAAAATTATATTTAGTTTACCAGGCATGTGATATTGTGAGATTATTCAATTTTTCTCCTTTCTTAGTGAGTTACACAACTTTTACATTCTGCGAATAACACAGTTCAACAACGTTTTATGTATTTATATATTTTTCATAATTAACAAAGTGAACGTATTTTTGACATGTATGTCAGAAAATGATGCATCTCTTAATAATCATGTTTATATTTCTGACCGATATGTCAGAAATTGATATTTTTCATTAATTGAGAAGTTTATATAATGAAATAAGTAAAAAAATGTAATTTTAAAGTATTTTTTAAATAATAATTTTAAATAATTTTTTGGTTATCCATTATAAATAAATGAAACAAGATAACTTTGTTTGAACCACTGCATATTTATTTTTTTATTTACGCCGACCGGTTTTGGAACAACCGTTCCTTCCTAAACTTTGCCCTAAAGAAGAACGATTGTTCCAAAACCTTGTTCCAAAAAATGAATAACTTGCGGAATTAATTCATTTTGATACCCAAGAATCCTTAGAAAAGGCAATAATATATATATACCAAAATATATATATATACGACATTTACCTATATATATATATATTTTGGTATATATATATAAATATATATATATATAAATGTCGTAAATACTAATACACTTATCAAATATTAGAAAATACCAGATTCACATCGATTTTGGTAATATGTCAGAATTACGAACAGCCAAGTCAATTATTAGAAACGCATAGATTTTGGCATGTCCAAAAAAGTTGTGTGTTAGCATGATACACATTAAAAAAATATTATAAAGATTTAACCATAATACATTAATCACAGAGTGAGATTGTATTATTTCAAAGTTACCAATGTTTCCAAACTAACTAAATTTGTGTCGTTAATATACAAAGCTTATTTTTTAAACAATGCTGAAATTCACGAAAAAAAGTATGACTAAACGTGTCGGAAATAGGATTTTTTACCTTTGGTACCATATTTTTATGTTTGTTTCCAAACGTCGGTAAAGGCTCTAGGAAGAGAATTATTATTTTCAGTGCAGGTCTTGAAGAGGCCTGGATTATATGGGGGAAGAAAAACAGATGCCGGTAGCTAACACAAAGACGAGTCAAAGAAACGACCCGTTCTTAAGTGTTGCGTATCTTTCTTACTGACCATCATCAACGTAAATGGCAGCTTAAAATAAGAGATTTTTATTTATATTCGCCATAAATTCCCAAATATTAAGTTAAAATAGATATTATTCATATGAAGGAACTTCATCGCTTCTCAGAATTCTTTACACAACAAGTTACAATTTGGAAAATGATACTTAAATTCATAATATATCCGAGTTAATTGAACTAGAGTGACAAACCCCCCCAACCGAAATTAGAATCGGGTAAAATAATTCATTATTATTGAAGTAATAATAATAATAATAATAATAAGTGTTTTAAGTGTAACAAATAGATATAATGATATCCTCACTGGGATCTCCCGTGCTGAGGATTTCATTTACTTATGTATAATTTAATTATAAGAAAATTAATATTACATCAAAATAATAATAAATTGATGGAAGAGTGTTGGTGGCGTATACGCGACCGAATGACTTCTTATGCCCATGTTTAGCCTAAAGGTAAGGTAAACATTGGTACCGTCTAATAAAAAATGGGTTTCTGAATCCTGTTAAGCTTAATTGATTTTCTTTGTGGTATTTGTATTTGAAATTTTGCACAAACCTTTAACTAAATATCTTTCCGAAATACGTTAACTATGTATAGGATATAAGTAAAGGTACTCTTTCCACGAGAAAATGTTTCCCATTATTTAAAATGTTTTACGTGTTGGTTTTGTGAAGTTCGAATAACAAAAGCAAGGATGTTGGTTTTGGCAGGTGAATAAGAGTTTAAATATTGAGATTGGATATGATATGATTACAGTTTATGATGTGCTGTGGAAAATAATATGATAAATAATGATGCATTATTAAAGCAAGATGAAGATCAATATTTTGCACGCGCAATAACCGATAGCAGAATATGTAAATATGGCAAAGTTATATGTACCCACCATATAGCCGTATCACATAGAATGATAATAATATATAATTAATAAATATAAATAAACATATTTATTTCCTGTTTTGTTCAGCACTTCAACCCATTTCGATCAGAAACAGATCAGGCTAGCTAAAATATTCAATTGATTTTGATATCAATGGACGTAAAAATTTAAAAAAAATCTCTGCATTTCCTTTAATCCATAGACATCCAAATTAATAGACGATCTTATTAGGAAAAGGAGAACAAACCAACTTGCGCCATGAATCTGACAGTATGTAGGTATTTCGCATTGTAATACCACTATTCGGTCCTCGAAAATAAAATCTGCTTACGAATTACAAGTTCTTTTTACAATGGCGCGCAAATTGCTACGTTGGCTGCGTAAAATTTTAACAAAATATCCCAAATTGAGTAAACAAAAGTTCGGGCTTGTTTCCAAAATGTAATATTTTGTTACACTATTTAGTTAGACACTTAATTTTAGCATTGCTAGATAAGTCCCACAAATGACAGCGCTGCTTTTAGTCTGGTTATTTCAATGTATTCATCAAAGCATTTTTGAACCCTCTTGGTGCCATATGGTCACGTGATTTGCCTCCAGCTCGTCAAAATGATACCCAGATTTCATGCGAGGGCAAGTCTATTAATTTGAATAAATATATATGATAAAACCAGAGCTCTCCGAAGGTTGTTTCTGTTTCAGACAAATAAACTAATACCTTATATTTTATTATGCGCTTTATGACGTGTTTAAAACTGTTATAAATATATGTACTTTATATTTGTTTTTTAAAACACATCACGAAGTTTATCTGAAAAATCGATATCACCAACAGTAACACCGAGTTTGCACAATGTCAACACTGAAGCTATTTCCATCGCAAAAAGTAATTATCTTTTTTATTAAATTACGCAGCAGACGACGTTGATGAATTGTCTCTTAAATTTCTGTTTATTCACTTTGTCGGACTGTACACACGTATAGTACATAGGAAATCAATACGTATTGCTTTAAACATGAAATGAGATTTTCACAGCCAAAAGTAAAGCGCAAAACGGCATAATACCCCAAAAATATTTCAAATTAATATACTGCTTTAGTTTTAGATTTAAATAGAGGTCATGGTTTTCAACCTTTTAAAAATGAATTAAAAAGGCTATATATAAGATCACCAAAGGAAAAGCCCTCTGGAGGTAATTTAGGTATATATTACACTAAATGGGACTATACTATAAAGGTGGATAAATAATCATCAAACAAACAACTTAAGGCTGTTGGTGGTGTGCATTATTCCTGCGTGAAATTATGAACTCTAATTTGCATTGAATTTAAGTTTTCGAAATTGTAACGGATTATGTGAAGAATTATTCAGAAAAAAACTTAGAATTATGCAGTTATAATATAATATAATACCTTAGCAAAAAACTACTTTTATAATTATTGACGTTTTAAAAACGGGAATTATATTACGGAAATATTATATCATTTGGGCAAAGACATTATTTGTACCAGGCTCCTCATCTACTTAATAGCCTTCCAGATCACATAAAGTCGTCTAATTCCATGTGGAAATTTTAAAATAATGTTAAATTATTTATGCTATCCAAGGATTCCCAACACATCCTTTCATCTTTTTCCTTTTAAATTGTGGTATGATATGATGTATATGTATATTTTTTCATACTTCTCCTTTTATAATTTAATTGTAATTTTTTCTCTTTTTTTCTTCTCTACCTTTAAAAATAATAGTTTATTATATTTTTTCTTGTAAATTTAATATAAATTTATACCATATTCACCGTGCATGTTTACTACATTATATTGTAATGAATTGGCTGGAATTAGAATAATAGGTAATATTGTAGGTGTACGTAATTCGTAGAAAGGTTAATGTAACAATATTGTTCTCTTATAGCTATTTTTTATTTGTATTATTTTGTAAAATTACTAACTTCAACACAGGCTTGCTGTCCTAGTGAGGTTAAAAATATAAAATAAAATAAAAAAAGTGAAATAAAAAAATAAGATATAATGTAAAAAAACAATAAATAAACCTTCATTTTTCAGGTATCAAATAATGAAATTTATGCGTGAGCATTTTTTATTTGTTATTATTAAAGGAATAAAAAAAACATTGATTTTTCAAGTTGTTTCTTTTTTATTTTCCATATAATGCCTTAAACCCATCAAAAAGGAAAGAACATTTTTTAATTTTTTACAAAAGCTTTCATTCTTATAAATAAGTATGTATATTTTTAGTTTTTATTTGTAATCTCCTGAAATTAAGTAATTGAACACCATCGTAAAACAAAATCTCTTATCATTTTGTCACCGTAGTAAATATTCCAATAAAAATATAGCCTTCTATCGTGTACCATAGAAATGACTGCTTAAATCCGATACGACCGTACGGATTTCTTACGATTTGGTTTAGATGTTTATTATGGAGCCATAAATAAGGCATGAAATGCCCGGGATTGAATAACGAATAAATTGAATCAGACTTTAGCACATTTAAACGGCTTAAATAATAAACAGTGTTCTCAAATGTCACCCTTAAAACGCTTTCAAACCGAATAAATCTAAGATATAATAAACACTCACCTTAGAGCCCATAAGAATTTTATCTTCTTTATCGGTATTCAAATAAAATTACAACGTAATATAAGTTTTCATGAAAACATTTAATTATAAACGCATACATAGTATGATACTATGTATGAATGTGAATGAGACAAGGAGTGTGTTCCTAGACCGAGTTCTTTGGCGACCTTCCCTGCGGGGAAACGATGTGATGGTTAATTAGTTAGTTATAATATTCTAGTATGTGTGATACGAATGTACGGACATATTTGAAATATCAGTTAACATGGTAAAACAAATATGAAATATAGTTATTTAGCGGTTTAGTTATGTACTGCATAATTTTTACTTTTCCTATTTAAAAACTCTTAAAAAGGAAGTAACAAAATAAATAAATAAAATAATCACAGAATTATATATATAAGCATTATTAAATATCATTTATATACTTTAAATTTAACAATTACTAGCTGACCTTTACCCGGAGTTGCTCGGGGTATACGTTGTGTACCCAACGGTGACCGGATATGTCATCAAAATGACAATTCAACACACCTACAAAAAGTGATATAAAGTTATGAAAAGTGATGAAACAAAAAATAGGTTAAATTTAATAGTTACATAGGTAACTCTTAAACCTAATTTTTGTTTCATCACTTTTAATGACTCTAAATCACTTTTTAAAGGTGTGTTGAATTTTCATGTTGTTTGTTCAAATATCATAGAACCGTACCTAACTAACAGCTGAGTGTATTTTTAGGGTAAAAATAATACTATTAAATTGTAATAAGTATTTGTTTCACTTGATCGTGCCATGTCTTCCACGGGCGTACCCGACTTCTCCTAATCTCAATTCAATCCCATTCAACCAACTCTTTAAACACTCCTCGTACGATTTATTAGAACAAAATTCTAAATTTGTTTACAATCGCAATCTGATGAATAGAATAGGAACGCGTACGGTACAAACAAAGATACATTAATTATTATATATATTATAATCTTTAAATTAAATACAATAACAATAAGTTAATCTAAAACCTTTTTTGTTATGGTCTGTATTTATTTTATTTTTTTGTTGTTATTTCAAGTCATAGCTGTATATGGAACATATTTTATACAAGGTGTTAGCATCAGAAAAACATAATGCTTTGTATTAACGTCTATACTTATATTTGTATATCCAATAGAAATAGTAACACTAGTAACATGGAAATTCCTAAGAAGCTTATGGTCAGTTAGGGAGAAGAGACGGGTGGAGGTTAAAGTAGAAAATAATACTGTAATTCCTGCGTCCTTTATAGTTAACATTATTATAAATTTTGTTATAATATCGTAAATTTATTTAATTATGGTATATCAAAACTATTACTTTCTTGCTCCACATGAATGGAGCAAGGAATTTTATTTTATTTGGTTTTACGCCCAGCTGAGCTTTTACATGGATTATAAGAACAGAATATACCTAGAGAACTATAGAAAACTATGCACAAAGATTTTAAAGAATGAAATAACATTAAACTGACAAACTAAATATGAAACAACAATAGTGAATAAGGTAACATAAAATAAAATAGAAACTAGAACAATACTACATATAAGACAAATCACTAAAACTACATTACTCGTACCGACGCTACTAAAATATGTAGGATTCAACAAAGTGCTGGTATAAATATATTAATAGAACTCGCTAACTTGTTACCTAGATCATGCATCATATTGGTTTGCGAGTGTGTCTGATAGTTGGTTGTGTAAGTATTGCAGAAGAATAAAACGCTTTAGATTGATAGGATTTAACATTTATTGAACTTTCGCGGGATGTGTCTAGTCTTACCTACAGTTAAATATATGAATGAAGCGGCCTGCCTAGTGTCTTGATTAGGGTCCAGTAAGGGCAGCATCTGCAAAAAGGGTACAATTCTATAAGTGATATGGTGTAAGGCCAATTAAGGATGCTCACAAAGGCTATTTATCGTTGAGACCGTTAAGGTTCTAGTTATTCACGCCAAGAGCGTTTGATTAAAGGCAAGGCTTTTGGCTAAGGAGGTTCTGAAGAAGAGCCTGGTGCAATTAGAGCCAAGTACATAAATGTAATGAAACGGTCCTTTTGGTAGCAACTAAACTACTAAACACATTAAGAGACATTTGAAACGGAGTAATATTACTAGAAAATTGTATATTCCAGGTGAATTGTAGAATCGTTTAGTTTTCCACGGCGGCGTCATTATACGGCGGATATGTTATGTGGCTAGTGAGAAAGATAAGGAGAAGTGGAAGAGGAAGGTGGGGAACTACCTGGCTATTCAGATCTGTTCAACAAAACGGCTAAAGCCATTTAAAGCAACGTGTCAATTCTGAATGGTGGTCTTACACCAGAGCGATACTGAGAGTATCTTCTACTCTAGAACCTGCCACAAGTATACTATATATATATTTTTTTGGTAATTTTTGGATAGGGCCTGACACGCTTATTACGAATATTTTTTAGAAAAAAACTTTATATTCGCCTTAATTACTATAAAAGAAAACTTTTTGCATTTCGGGCGGCGGAAAATTATGAATTTAAATTTTCAATTGCGTTAACCAAAATTCACTTCGCGAATCGACGCGGCGGCAATCAGCTGCCATTAGGTACGTCACTGTTATGTTGGTATCCCTGATACATTGATTTGTATCACAAACCATGTTACACAAACCTAGCGTAGCCGGTAAACTAGTTGAAAACTGGGATGTTTTTCTTGCCTTGACGCGAGCAGGCGTTATTAAGGGGCACTTTCCTTTGTATCACAAACCATATTACACAAACCTCGGCATCCCACGAAGATAGCAACGGTCGTATTTAGCTCTTGTTAATGCATCAGTGATACCAACATAACAGTGCGTTCCTAATGGCGTCGCGTTGTCGCCACATCGATTCGCGAAGTGAATTTTGGTTTTATGCAATTGAAAATCAAAATGCATAATTTTCCGCCGCCCGAAATGCAAAAAGTTTTCTTTTATAGTAATTAAGGCGAATATAAAGTTTTTTTCTAAAAATTATTCGTAATAAGCGTGTCAGGCCCTATCCAAAATTTACCATTTTTTTAATTATTAAATTGTGAAAAAAAAACAAAATTCGTTAAATAAAATTTGACGAACGAATCGCCGGGATTTGAATCAGCGACCTTCGGTTGCCAGTCGAGAGCCTTACCTCTCGACCAGAACGAGAACGAGTCACCTATTTGACTGTGTTGTGATAATCATTATCACTTTTCTACCGGCTGCGCCATTTTGTAGGGATTCTGTTGAAAAAAACTCCTGCTTTCACAATAAGCGCGGTGTCTATAGTAAAATACTATTCAGAATAGTAACGATTGTATGGATAGCCAGGAGGGAATGTCTAGTCTCGCTTTACATCAACAAATCGTTTTCTGGGCCTCATATATTTGCCCAACCAAACGGCGATAGGGCAGTTCTTGTATTGGCGTTAAAAATGCGATTCATCTGAAAATTGAAGGTGAAAAAATGAGAACCTTTCCGATAGGAAGTTTATAGAATTTTTTTTCTTTTGTTGCATGGGAAGGCTCAAGGCTATTTATTGGTTGTCCAGTTATAATTACTTAAGTTAGTTGAAAATCAAAGGTCAATCTGACAAATCATCGAGCCTAGGCCTTAGATTTTATTTCCTTCAATATCCTCACCAACCAATGGTAAGGTTCTCGTAAGGTTATTTCCTAGGTCAGAAATCTTTCAATAGAGATTATCTATGGAACAAAGAGCCGGCAGGTTTAATCTTTGATTACCGAACCTTTCCTAACTCCATCCTACCATATTATTATTCAAAGCCCTTTTGATTTGACTACGACTTGCTACTTAAGGAGGCGGCTTAATGTAACATCAATTTGAAATTTACCCTTAGAGACGAGCTTGTTACATACGAATTTTACTGTATTTTGACATTTTCGAAGGCTCTGCTCGATTCAAGAAGCAGTTTCGTAGGTAAGTACATATTTACGTACCTACCGACTCTGTTTGCTCAATATCTACAAACAATTTGGTAGGCTCTTAAAATTATTAGTAATCCGGTTAAAAACGGTATTGCAGGAATTACTTGGCGTGTGTGAATTCTGGGCGTGTCTGTGTACCAAAAGTTAAGTAAATATCTAAGATGTATAATCATTTTTATTGGCCTGACCTACCCCGATCTCTTCAGTGGTGGTACCATAAATTTCTTTTATGGTCCACAAAAAAATCCAAGTTTTATAAGAAGAAATATTGTATAGTTATATTAAGCGTATGCATCGCTCGCTTATTTAAACTTGATAAATTTAAGAAAGGTTATCCGATAACACAAAACATATCAAGTAGCTTAGGATTATAATGAGATCGTCAGCAGAAGTGTCTTCTCTTCCAGCTATAAATCATAAATCATTAAAAATAGAGACGTGATTTTTTACAAAATATTTCGGGAAACGCAAACTGTTAGGTATATACTCAAAACCGGGTAAAATATGTTATCTTGGGAATTTCGGGATGTATTATTATGTAAAGAGAATATTTAATAAATGTAAAAAAACACCCTTGACAGTTGACTAATGTAAAGGTTTTCATCTTACTTACTACACGAGAAATTGTACTATACGGGGTGTACCCAAATGATTTGAACCAGCGATTCGTGAGCTCACTTGGGGTAAAATTAATTTAATTTTCAAATAAAATTATAACATGTTTTTTCTACCACACGTCGCCACTGATCACACCGTTACATGCCTCGACGAATCAGACGATAGGCACTCGCTCTCATCTGTTACCGTGCTGCTGGAAAGAGATGGATTGCGTCTTACGTAACCCGCTAGGCTGTTATTCAGTGATAAAGTGTTTATTGAAAAAAAGAAATCACATCTACATATCTTACTCCAAATTATTCAGGGATATAAAAGGTAGGTACTACTGAATTCAGCTTTGTGGTTGTTCCTTATGAAAATACAAGAATTTAACTTAAAAAAAAACACAACATTATTTAGATGAAAGAACGGTGGTTCCGTAACTGGTGATGAAAATACCTTAAATAAAGTGGGTTTTAAATAAAGTGATTATTTTACTAAATTATAAATTGTTTATATCATCTCATTTTCATCACTTTGTCTTAATCGGTTGGGGGCCTCTCGCTAATACTTCGGTGGCATCTGTCAAGTATAGGCTAAGCCTCTCCTCGCACATCCTCTGGGGTTGTTTTTCCCAACTTTGCCTGATTAAACTTCTAACTAAACACATGACCAACCTACATCAATTTTTGACTTTTCTGTAAAAATTGCTTTAAATGTGTAAAATAAAATCTCGCGAAATATATGGCTGTAAAAAGAATAAGATGCTGTAGATGTGTATAATGTTCTGTCATCAGAAAAATTAAAGAGTCAACAATGACGTCAGCATTCAATGAACTCTGAGCAATAAGATGAAAAGATTGTCTCTTTCAGAATTCAATCATACTTAGTACCAGGCTTAAAAAAGTGACTTATTTTGAAGCCAAGTATGGTAACCAATAAGTAGTAAAATTCAAAAAAAAAATGATCCGCAAGTCTAGAGACTTGAAGATTGGAAGATTGGGTACGCGGCTTTCAAAGATACTATTAATCAATTTATTTTGTACATATGTAAAAAGTGAGACTACTTTCGTAACGATAAATCAGAATATCTCTGACTAACTTACATTATAACCGATGAAAAATAAATTTCTTCGTATGGTTAGATAAAGAAAACCTGACCTCGACCACTTCCACCCATTTACGCGTTACAATTATGTTTTTACGATATCCTTTTGTACGTCTGAATTATTGGTTATCCAGTTAAAAACGGGATTGCAAACCTTTAACTAATAAATTAACATCTTTCCTGTTACAATTTTAGTAAAACGTGTTCCGACACGTGATAGTAAATTCACAGTTAATAATAATAACAATAATAATATCGCTTAACTATAACAAACTTAAAAACGGTAATTTAGCATAAGTGGTCATGTTCTTAAAATTATTCCTACAGTGTGCCTTACCCAATACAGATCTAATATTATAACATTAAATATACTGTTTATACAAATTGATGACAAAATTTAGAATACCAATAACAGCAGGACAAAACGAAAACATTAAAACTAAAAACATAATTTGAAACTAAGGCCTTTTGTGCTCAGAAATGAGCAACTTTTGAGTAGACATTTTAAAAGGTACAAGAAGGCAACCGAAACCAAACAATTACCGAAAGTTATTGAATATGGCTTAATATAAAACATCGAAAAGAAGTTAAGATTTATGAATGGTAAGATTTTTTAAATAATTTTGTTTTTAAAGCCCGTTTAAATTTAGCCGAATTCTGGAGATTAGTAAGAGCTGAGGGAAGTCTATTCTAGATAGCGGGCCTGTTACACGCAAAGAGCGATTATAGTATACGGCTCGATTTGACCTAAAAGTTCCAATAGACTAGTTAACTAAAAGTTTATCAGTTTAAAAGCCTGCAATTGCGTTTGTAACCAGATTACCAATAATTTAAAGAGATTCTGAATAAAGCAGCAATATTCATTTTCAAACTATCAACATGTCACCTTCTTAAAATTGTCTTTTCATTTTCTTATTGCGATTATACATATAATTGAAATAAGGATAAAAACGCCTCAAATATCAAATTCTCTACATCCGGTAAGTATAATGAAATTATAAAATTTAATTCCCATGTTACACATATTAATTAAATCCATCCTTGAGTTCCAACTACTGACAGAGCAGAGCTTTTCTTGAAGTTTCTGTGTCAATGTCTAGACTTTAAGTTCCATAAAACATTGAAGATTTAACGGCTGAAATGTTGTGTAGCTTTGGAGTAAAGTTAGTGACGTGATGCGGCGCCAGGTGGGGGCCATCAATTATGTAATTCCTTTGAGAAGTTCCGGAGATTTTCACTTCCCGTCTCGTTTTGTCTGTTCTCGTCTCGCCGCATCAAATAGGTTCCAGGCTCCGGTGCATTCACAATAAATTAATCCATCTCGGTAATGGAAAGCTTAGATGTAAAGTTTTATGATGCTTCAAAGACGGAGTGCACATTACACTCTATGCTGTTTATACTTTGATAGTAAACTGAAAGTGCACTAATTTCCTCAGCATCAAAAACTTACGTCAAGTATAAGAGATATTTCAATTTTTGTGGATATTTCAGGCGACTAATTATTACTTAAAATATTTTGCTTATCCTTTGTGCTTTGCATAAAAAAACTTGTCTTATAAACATAAGTTTTTCATTAAAAAATAATAATATTAGACAGGTCAAAATATTTCACCGACAAATGTAGATATAATTTGTCTCGACGCCATCTAGTGGGAGATTAAGCATTAACTATTTTTTTCTAAAATTTCCTACAAAAATAAAGTTGGTTGTTTACAGGTGAAAAAACATAATAAGAAGTAATTGTTGATTGAAGTACTAGTACATATTGACTTATTTGGCGGGTTGGGAATAAGTCGACGGAGCTCAGTGGCCCAGAGCACCTGACCGAACATCAGAAGGTGAGGGTTCAATTCCCGTCGGCGGTATTTATTTTTACTAGGAAGATATTTTAAATTTGTACGGATATTTCAGGCGACTAATTATTGCTTATAATAATTTGTTATCCTTTTTGCTATGCATAAAAAACCTTGTCTCATAAATTTAAATCAATAATTTCGAAGTGGATCCCTTCTTTAGACCTATCATTTTATGATCAAAATTGAGTACCTGGTGATAAAATAGATAAACCCATGTTACAAAATATCCCCTTACCTACACCCTTTACCTAGCAATCCCATTTTCAGTACAGATAAGCTTTCGGATTTAATGGCCTTGTAATCTGCGTCTTGCGGGTACCAATATGACCTACTTTCTAAGTAGCGCTAGTTAAAATGTTAACATAATACTTAGATTCCTGTAAAGTTACCATGTTGGGTACAATGTGATGTGACACGATGAAAAGCTGGTAATAAGATTTCAAATTGATATTTAAACCGCTTAGAACATTCCACCAGTGTACTACAGGTGTTTTTAAGTATCCATACGTTATATTAATTGTTAATTGTACTACAGGATGTTTTATCCACAAGTTATATAAATTATTTTTGTGTTTAATTGTACACCTTAATTTATTTTTTATGATTAATTGTTTAAAAACAACAAGTCAAAAAACATTACCATTTAATGTAGAGATTTCAAAGTACCCTACAGAAAAGATAATCTATTGTAGGGAAATATATTGAAATTGGTCGGGGGGTAGATTTAATCATATAAATAAGTAGTGTCGACGTAGCTAGTTTTGAAAATAGTCTTGAACGCCGAAACAACTGTTACAATAATAAAAAACTAAAATACTTGTAGAACTTTATAATAACATTATTTAATTTGATTTGCATTAAATTTTAAAAACAATTATTTTTTAATATATTTTGGGTAGATATGTGGAAATATATGTAACGTGTGCATATATATATATATATCCTCGTAAACTGTACAGTACGTAACTGGTATGAATTTTTCAATTCAAAATTGTGATAATTTTTTTTTCATTAACCCACATATGAAGAAAATAATTTCTCTCAGGGCCTATTTCTTCTTTTGGGATTCTGAATGGAGGGTCTTTTATTAAGGAAAGGAAGGAGTGGAAGTTTTGGAAATGCAAAGGTATGAGGTTGGGTCGGAATCTAAGGATCAGTGTGTCCAGGAGTGACGGACATTTGAAAATATCCCTCCCACTGCGACGTAAGGCCTCTTTTTTCAGCCAACGTTTCGGACAGACTTTAAGTGTTCATCATCAGTACAAATGTCCTGATGATAGGCCTGAGTCTGCATTAAGAACTAATTCTATATTTACTAACTTAATCTCACGGTACCTACTCTAAAATTTGATTTTTAAAACAAATAACTTTTTTTACATGTGTCGTTTGGTCGGAAACACTGAACAGAATGGTATTAACTAAAAGCATATTACGTGCATTGCAGTGTATAGATAGAGTCTATATTCGTTGCAAAATCAGTGTAAAATTTTGTCCCAGTGCGGGAAGTAGGAAGGGGGTGTGGCGGCTGTCGATGTCGCCCCAATCCTTCCGACCGCGAACAAACTATTGATTGTAGTTAACCCCTATTTACCGATGAAAAATTATTCCATTGCTTTCTCTGTCTTTTCCAGTATGAATTGTACAATATCTCCGCTTGGATGTCGGCATTTTGAAATTATCGCCGTAGACTAGTGCGCGGCGAGCGCTTGTAACCAACTGGAGCCCATAGACAACGTAGGCTCTATCTATATACCTCGATGATTTCGTACTTATTAAAGAAAACTTATGTCGCCAATTGGCGTAAAAATTTTACCTAAGCCCCAGATAGACCAATAAAATCGACACTTGAACGTGTTTAACTTCACTGGAAGTAAGATAAAATTGACTTAAACTTCAGGCATACTATCGGTATGTATCTTTTCAGGGTCGCATATTCAAATACATCGTCTAGACTAAACTCTAGAGAAGGTTGACGGTAATAGCCTAAGTTTCAATGGCAACCATAAGATTCTAAATAAATTAGACTCCCGTCTCCGTACTCTTGGGTAATTCTTCCTCACTTCCAGTTTATTTTGTTATATATTCCTACCGGCTTAATTATGTTATTACTCGTGCTTTCATCGCACTGTATACAATAAAACCATTACGCTAAATCTCAGAATGACACAGACGCACATGTGCTAAATGTATATTGGCCAATTCTATATTAGAAATCTACCAATAAACTATGTAAGCTCGCTGAATCATTAAAATTGCATCTTATAACGCTGTCTAGAAGGAGAATTATCTTAGACCATTAATCAGAGTCATTAACAACTTAATTGACTGCCTGCCGTCGTCGCGACAACAAAATCACACGTACGAGTATATTAAATGCAAGATAAAATTAATGTTTTTTGAAACAGGTATACAAGCAACTATCAGACACACTCACTAACCAATAGGTTGCATGATCTGGGCATCAAGTTTGGAGTTAAGATTAATTTTTTTACCCACTCCATTTATAAAATTAAGCGTAATTTATACCAAAAAATTATAGTTGCGTAGGTAATGTATCTTATTTTATAATTTAGAATTATTTTAAAAAGCCGAATCGGGCGAAAAACTAAATAAAATAAAATATTAATTACTACAAAAATGATGAGTGCAATGCAGTAGTATATTATGTTTTATCTCCAACCTAATTTTACTTTTGAGCCCGAAGTTAGATAGAAACATTGAGTTATGCTCTCCTAGATTTAACCCTTCGCATGCCTGGAGGTCTAGCATGGACCCTATGAAGCTCAGATGCTGTTTAATATTGAAATAGTTTTATGAATATTCCATTTGCCAGTACTTACTCAAATTGTCATTTTACTTGTTTTTGTTCTTTTCCTAAAAGTCTTATTTTAGAAGTAAGATGAATTGAAAAAAGATTACCGACGCAAGTTGCACTTGTTTTACATTCTATTTTTTCTTCGTAGCTGAGAGTGCATATTAATTCGCGTCTCGTATCAATAATCTCTGGAAAAAAACAATTAAATAGTGCAAACATCATCCCCAAGTATATTATATTCACGTGGTGATTGTAAACTGGGTTTGTATTGGGAACATCACCGGCAAATAGTGCTTATAAGGTGTAAATCTACGAAATATGAGTGACCTATCGAATCTTCCAGAAACCAACAGGACTCAAAAATAAACAAACAGCATCAACAGATAAAGGCTTCCTTTCATCTCTCATCGTTATTCCCTGTGATCGCTTTCTTTTCGTTTACAGTCCATTTTGTACCAAGCAAATGTAGTTAATTTCAATCAGTAGTAAAATTAGTTATAACTTAAACAGAATGTCGAAAGTGTAAATGATTAATTAATAGCTAGCCAGCTAAACTTTCTTCAAAATAGTGTGAATGTTCAATGTTCGTTTCAGTAAATCAATAAATGTTTTAGTAGTTTTCTGCAAGGCTCCTTTGATCAAACTTAAAGTCATTTTAACACAGTAAAAGTTTAA
This sequence comes from Hesperophylax consimilis, assembly GCF_061612785.1. NCBI lineage: Eukaryota > Metazoa > Arthropoda > Insecta > Trichoptera > Limnephilidae > Hesperophylax > Hesperophylax consimilis. The sequence continues at coordinate 36,851,079 of NC_142848.1, forward strand.
AGAGCGCGATATTGGCTGTCAGGACTATTTCAGCACATCAATTGGAAACTTTATTCTGTGAGTTGAACTGATAAATTTCATTCTTTGAAAGTTGGCATCCTTTTTCAGAATAATGTGCTGCTGTGGAGTTGAAAGTTTGAAGTTTGACAAATTCCGTATGAAATTGTTTTCTCTTCTCAAAACTAATTAAATGTTAAACCTTTGGTAACAAATAATTGAAAAGTGTGGAATTTATTTGACCTATTTGCTAATTTATATAAAATTTTATTTTCCAATAATCGCCAAATAAATCCAATTGTAATAGTTCGTTAACATAGAGTTTTCATAAAAAAATCTATTATATATATTTTAAACTAAAACGAATATTTTTTTGTTTGTCCCCTACCCAAAACCAAATTTTCATTTTTAAATAATTTCTTCGGAAATTTCAAAATGTATTTTTATTACTTTTAGGATTATGGAGAGTGGTTTGAATGTTGGAAGAAGTCGGGGACGCCCGAGGAAGACTTAAAGCATTTTTTTACACTGGAATGAGATACGGAGTCGAATAAAAGTCGATATCATGTAATTTTTCAACAATAATAATGTCGATTTCACAATACTACATGAAGTGAATGAATACTACATGAAGTGAATGAATACTACATGAAGTGAATGAATACTACATGAAGTGAATGAATACTACATGAAGTGAATGAATACTACATGAAGTGAATGAATACTACATGAAGTGAATGAATACTACATGAAGTGAATGAATACTACATGAAGTGAATGAATACTACATGAAGTGAATGAATACTACATGAAGTGAATGAATACTACATGAAGTGAATGAATACTACATGAAGTGAATGAATACTACATGAAGTGAATGAATACTACATGAAGTGAATGAATACTACATAAAGTGAATGAATACTACATGAAGTGAATGAATACTACATGAAGTGAATGAATACTACATAAAGTGAATGAATACTACATGAAGTGAATGAATACTACATGAAGTGAATGAATACTACATAAAGCGAATGAATACTACATGAAGTGAATGAATACTACATGAAGTGAATGAATACTACATGAAGTGAATGAATACCACATGAAGAGAATGAATACTACATGAAGTGAATGAATACTACATGAAGTGAATGAATACTACCTGAAGTGAGGAGTGGTGGAATGAATCAAATTTTAATTTGGGAGGCGGGTTTGGGTACCGCGGCCCTGGGAACTATTTATTGGATAACCAACACCTCTCCCAAAGGTCACCTCAAGTGGTTCGCAACATTTGATGATTTGTCAGGGGTGCCCGGTTTCATCAGGTGAGCTGGGTTCAGGATGCGCCTGCCCACCAGCTGCGTGGCGTGCCAGATCGGGAGAGACTGCTTTGGGGAGACTCTTTTCCTTTCCAACTGGTCTCTCGACCCATCGCCTTGCGCCGCACTGAGAGGGATATACAAATGTTCGTATGTCCTTCACTCCTGGATACCATGATCATGAAATTGATCTCGTACCTTTTACCTTCCTTTCATTAAAAAAATACGGGTTTTATTTACATTAGCTTCTGAGGGAAATAAATTTCCAGGGCTTATATCATCATTTTTAGGAAAAGTGACGAGAGAAAATTCTGCGAAGGAAAAATATGTATGGGGTGAGTAGGAATTTAGAGGTCAATGTGTCCAGGAGTGACGTACGTACGAATCCATTCCTCCCACTGCGGTGCAAGATGATGGGTTGAGAGTAAGTCCGGCCGGAGAGGTCAAAAGGTCTCCCTCAACTAGTCTCTTCCAATCCGACCCGCCACGTAGTAGGCGCATAGACACATCCGTTGTCAAGGCCTAGACAAATCTCACCTCATGAACCAGGGAACCCCTGCTAAGCCACCAAACGTAACGAACCATTTGGGGTGACTACGGCAGGTGTGTAGGTAATCTAAAAGATGGTTCCTTTCTTTTTATTTATTGTTTTTATATTACAATAAATAAAAAAAAATAGAAAGTTGTCTCATATTTATCTCACACGATCACAGATTGATACTGATACTGCAAAGGGTGGTAATGTCACCCCGATGACATGTATTAATGTTCTCACCACGGATTGTCTCATTTTTGTACAAAAAATAATATAGCTATTAATTATACTCCTAACAAGGACCGGTTGATAGATGACAAAAACACCATTAATATTCTTAAGCACCTGGATATACTGTGTAAGAGTGTTGACGTGGAGTACTGAGTTCTTTGTGAAAACTATGAGTAAAATTAACGATGTCAATAAATGACCGGTCAGTGGTTGAGGGGGCATAGCGCTTGGGTCTCACCCGAGCGTCGCGTGTTCGATTTCTCGGCTGACTAAGTCCTCCATCACAACACAAGCAACATTTTCGGCTTTCTGTGGTGGTAGTAGGAGATTTTCAAACATTGTTGGGTTATTCGTAACCTGGGAATGTTTGTCTTTCTTTTAAAAAAAAATAAAAAAAAAACCTTCAAATTATTACGTCATTATGTGTGTATGCATGTGTTTTATGTGCACGGATATAGACATAACCGTTAAAGTAGGGAGTTTTTAAAAAATTATATAATCTTATCGGTCTAATAAATTGCATAGTACCTAATTTAGTAACCACCATTTATGTTTGGAGACATCGTATTTTATTTGATTCTAGTTTCAGTAGTTTGATGACTCAATTGTTCCTATTATTATTTTTCTTAATTTTTCCCAGAATCTGTTCAACTGTGTCAAAAAACTTTGTGAAAATATATTATTCCTACTGTATATTTCTTTATATCTTTTTTACATGCATTTTTATATTTGTTTATAAAACTTGTACATATGCGATTTATACGTCGCGACGCGTCGTTAGAAATAGAACTAATTATTCTTTTCAGTTGGTCAAAAATATTTATAAATAGAATAAAACCTTAAACATTGGCAAAGCACGTAACCATATTATGGTTACAAATTGGCGAGATTTTTTCGATGACAGTAGAATGATTATAAATTATTATTTTTTTATTTTATTTTATAAATGGCATAAAAATTGAAGTTTCTTGCTGATTCTCAAAAAAAGGATTAAATTATCTAAATATTCTTTAAAAATTATGGACCTTTCGAGAAAAATGTTCCGGTAAGTTTTTTGTTAACATTTTCATGGTTCATATTAAAATCTCATTATTTATGAATATTATTGTTGATTTACAAACATTTTAAATATTATTTTATATCGTTACTTATTTTAAATCCCGAAGAGGTATTTTATTTTTTATTTTTATGTGAATACCGCACAAGAGCCAACACAAGAACCATCTGGAGCCAGTGAGACCATGACATCCTCAATTGGGGCATATTGTGAGATAGTAGGGAGGGGAAGGAGATGGGAAAGAGAATGGTGGGAAAGTACTTGGTTATTCAGATTTGGTCACCAAAGCCAATACAAGCAACGTTTCAATTTTGAATGGTGGTCTTACACCTGGGCGATACGAATATATTCCACTCTGGAACGTGCCACAAATATACCTTATATAATTTAAAGGGTTAATAAAATTTACTTGCGCTCGCCGGGATTTGAGGCTGCGACCATCGAATCGCTAGTCGAGAGTCTTACCCTCGACCATGTAATGAGAAATGTAATTATGTAGTTTTGTAAAAATAATTATTTTTTCTGCAGTTAAACGAAAAATCAACATGTTCTAATTATTATTCGCTAAAATACCTTTCAAATATGATTTAAATTTACAAGTACCTATCTAGTTTGTTTGATTAAGGTGAGTTTAGGGTTCGTTGAACAGATTAATCAGATTTATCAGACGTCAAACTTCAAACTCTCCATACGTTCAAGGCAATGAATTGCTTGTTCGTTAATTTTTTTGAATTTATTTGTTAACATTATACATTCATTTTTTGTCACATTTAAACTTCATGTACTTATAATCTGATTACGGTAGGCATTAGAAGATACAACTCTGACAGCATTTTGCATTCACCGATTTATTTGATTTTAAAAGCATTTTCACGTAAAAACAGATCCAGCAAGCGTGTTCACGGAATTATAATTCGGTTTTGCTTGTCTCGGCACTCCGGGGTTGCTGCTTTTACCGCCAACTTATTACTCTGAATGTTTTGCGTTGAAAGGGTCATAACAATAAATCTTATGTTTATTCATCTATACTTTATGTACAGGTTGGGTGTGAAATGATGTAACCTTCTGTAAAAAATACATTTTTTTATTATTTGGGCCAGCACTCAAATTCTTTGTAGTCTGCTGACCCAAGCAATTACTGTAAATTATTTATTTATAAATTCTATACGGGTAGTTGAGAAAGTGTGTAAGGTCTCCAGTGACAAAAATCTGCAAACTTTATTTACTTTTAATTCTATTAAATACTTACGTGTAACTAGAAGCGGGTTAAAAACCAGTGAAGGCAATTTCAAACGTTTTACCTAAAATTCCATCCAGTTCGTATTTAAAATTTTTTAACTTAAAAATGTAATATCTAAGAATTATTTTCACTGGAAACCTTATGCATTTTATTAACTACCCGTATGGAAATTACACACAAATCATTTTTTGTATTATCACTTTATGTAGTTTCGGGTGCTGACCGATAAAGATAAATATTGACATGGTAAAGTATTTTTTTCCGTTTCTTCATAAAAATTTCGACCGTTCACAAACTATCCTCGCTAGGGCCTAGGGTGTGATTTTCGAAGGTGGATTGATATTGAACACTTATAGGAACATTGTTTTTTTTTGTATTGTCTACGTTTGTTGTTGAAGATTTTGAACTCTTGTAGCAAATAGTTAAAGGAAATAAGATAAAAATCGCTGAGAAAAATAAATTTTAAACTTTAGTACCTACAGGTAATCGATATTGATTACTGAAACTCTGCGGTACCTAAGGAGATACAGTATGCGCAAATTTATAGCTCTGCGCAAGACGCGTGAAGAATATTTTTTTCATTAAATCACTCTCAGTGCTTTTTGTCGTGTGCCTATTTATATCGAAATTAACATTTTAAAGCGTTTTAAAACACACGTAATGGCGTTGGTGCTTCTGAATATTTTATTTATTTTTTATAACATATATAATAATTTCTTTAATAATTATTGCGAATTGCCCTTGTGGCGTTATTTTTTTTAAATGAAATAACCAACTAGGTTTAAACCGCTAGAATGTTTCGAAACCAATGTTTTCTTTATAAGTTATTTTAACAATAATACGTATAGCAATAGACAGATAATAAATTACATACAGACAAAAATACTATCAAAGGATTACATACAAACACAATGGGATTACAATGAGATGATTTTGAAATATTAGAAATTAAATAACTGTTTATAGTCATTTGAATATAATTAATAAAAATACATATATATTTTTAATCGTCTTCACTTTTACGTCACTTTAATTTATTTTTACATTAATGTTTATATTTACATATTTATTTTTTTGTTATTTCTTCATATTGGTTGCAACTTGATTGTTTGGTTTTAATTTTTAATTAATACAAAATTTACTTCTATAGGTACTTATTTTGTCAATTCTTTTGTGTATTTTTCAGCATACTGATTGTATTGTATCCTGATGTAGAAACAGAAACCATTGGTTTTGAGACACGTTAATATTTTTTTAGTAATTAGTCTTGTAAAAAAATACACCTATTCATTTAACTTGTTCATTTTTTTAAATTTCTTTAAGGTTATACCATCAATGTAATATATTATTGAAGAAGAAGATAGTACTAATAAATCTGAACGAAACATGAAACAAAATAATACACAGAATATTAAAGCGATTAAGGTCAATGATACATTAGATTGATGGGTATAACCTTCAAAAAATTTAAAAAAATTGATTCTGAATATTCATTAGGACTTTTAGAAAAAGTCAATAGCTCTCCCATATAAATAAAAATCGGATATGTTTATCCGATACACTATCTAGGTTACAAACCATGTGGTTTCAATAGGCGCATCAAGAGGGGACTGTAAAATATTAACTGTGAACTTTGAAGTTAACACAACTATGGTTGGAGATGGTGAACATTGAGTAAAGAAGGAATCCGACTTACCCCTTTGATGTTCTTCAAAGATGTTGATGGTTGGTTTGACTCACAGGAGATCTGATTTATTTCACGCACAAGCTTCCATAACATCCAAGTTGGATACGAAAGACACTGAGGGAACCGAATATGTTCACTGCACAGGCCTTCTACCCTGAGTTGAAATTAATAACAGAACTGATCCCAAATAGATGTTCATCAAACAGGCTGCATCAATAAACTGCTTTGACAGTCACTTTTAGTGTTGTAAAATGTCACACAAACACGCGGGTATAGTCGGAAAATATAAGTACTTGCATGTAAAAATGGGATGGGAAAATGCAAGGACAATGTTAAAGGAAGATTAATAGTTACGTCAACAAACTGAATTATTAAAACGTTTTGATCATTTAAAAAGGTAGTTGCTAAAAATTAGGGGAAACATTAATTGCAAGATGATATTGTTAATTCTGAATTTGAAATATGAGATCGACAAATATTTTACTAACTAGGTCCCAATAAATTGTCGAGAAGTTAAGATGCTGTTCCGGTAGAAATCCTGGGTTCGATTCCTAGTTTTGACCATTTCGCTTTATTTTATGTGTGTTGTTCTGTTTCATGTTTCGTTTAAGTTTATCAGTATTAACGACACTTTGTTTTGGATATTTTTACGGAAAGTAAATAGAAAAATATTGGATTTTCTGGAATCATCAAATTATGGTTTTTTAAGAATGCCTTTGGTTAGATATATCTGTTAAAAATGACCTATCTAATATTATTTTCTGCATGCTTATCTAATATTGTTATTATTATATAAGACACGGAATTTTGTTTTTGCAATCCAAACAAATTGATAAAGAAATGAATATAGTTATGTGGTTTATAAAAGTAAATTCGCTTTCCAGGCTGGTTTGTCATATATTTTTTTGCAAGTCCTAATCGAAATTACGATTGAATAGTTAGTAGGTACCTATTCAAATCCATAAAGATCTTCTCCGAAATTGTTCAAAAGATATCCATGTGAAATTCGTCGTCTTGAAAAGATTGGTCTTCCAAAATGTTTGCCTTTTGTCTGAAACTTAATTGAGTTTTGAGAAATATATATTTTTGATAGGAGAGTCCCTTATGAAAATATCAAATCTAATTTCTTTTGAAATCATTTATTTTTCCAGACATGACATCCATCGTCTCGGCTTGTCTTTTTGTTTACTTTAATTTATTTAGAGTGTTGTCTGCCATAGCTATGTACATCGAAGAAAACAAACTTTAATGTATTTTGCAGATTTTGTGTGAAATGTATTTATTGCACAGCGAGCTTTGGAGAAAATAAGACATTATATTATTATATTTCGCTTATTTAGCTCCGTTTTCGTGAAAAATCACCTCAAGGGAGCTAACATATAACATAATTTATTACTCTTGCTAAAATTGCAAGACAAAAATTACAATTGGAGAATTACATTGAGGTAAGAACAAGGTAAATGTGAAGAATATTTAAATATTGAAGACAATATTAGTGTATATTATAATAAAACAAATAAAAAACTTTATTCCACTTAATTTTATTTTGACCGTAACCGGTTTCAGCTCGTCAAAGCCATCTTCAGACTGGTACACAAAATTCTTAGTCTACGGTTTAGGATGGCTTTGACGAGCTGAAACCGGTTACGGTCAAAATAAAATTAAGTGGAATAAAGTTTTTTATTTGTTTTATTATAATATATTATAATGGAATTCCACCACGAATTATCGGTCTCAAAAATAACAATATTAGTGATTTCTAAACGAAAATCTTCTTCTTCTTCTTCTTCTTCCTAGCACTATCCCAACTCATTGCCTAGGTAGGCTGTTGGGGTCGGCTCTTCTCGTTCTCAGGTTATAGCTTCTTCGGTTCTGAGTGTCGCTTTCATCTAGGCCGTTTCTTTGTAGGATTTTGGAGCATTGGGTCATCCAGGAGTTCTTTGGTCTACCTCTGGATGACTGTCTTTGAAGCTCTATAGACATTGCCTGCTTCACTGTGTGCTCTGGTGGTCTCCGTCTTATGTGCCCATACCATCTTAACTGTCGTTCCTCTAGCTTACTGTTTATGTAATTTTTAATAATAATAAACGAAAATTGGTCAAATGGTCAAAACGGTCACATGTCCCAGATGTGACCGTTTCCTTTTCTGATTTTTCTGTTTCAGATTTTCGTTTAGAAATCACTAATATTGTCTTCAATATTTAAATATTTCAATTTGAGGTTTTACTCAATACAGTTATTCCGAAAAATAAATAGTGAAGAATATTATCCAAAGTATATTTTGTATTATTTATTCATTCTCAAAAACATACCAGGAAAATAAAAATGTATAGTATTCTAGGTAAAATTAGAGTATAAGAACAATAATAGAAAAAATATATGTTATGGTTTCCAATAAAACCATTAACATACTAGGACAACAATACTAATTCACTCACCTTCTCTTTCATAACTAAGTAATCCAGTTCAACATCTTATCTCATAGATTCCGGAAAAATTAAATGCGATTTTTCAATCAAAAAAATAAATTAGGATTCTATTCTCTTTTGTCTATAATGTCGAGACATCTGAACTGTAGTCAGTATTGAATTTATTCTCGTGAGTCTATTTTTGTCAGTCGTTACGCAAATAATAACATTTTTTTCATTATATATTGTAAGTCTCAATTCCTGGACATTATCGAAACCTTGTTCAGGTTTTTACTTGAAATTATTGTCTTTAAATCTTATGTAACTTTTTTATCTTACATTTTTGGCATTGATTATATCTATCTATCTATACGTGGTCTCATTTCGCAGTCATCTCTGTTTATTTTTTTCAATTCATGTCACATGTCACAACATTGTAAAAATATTGTCATACATTTTTTAATCTATATAAATAAAAAAAAATGTGTTTAGAATCAGAAAAGGGTCCCCGTCTACATGAGATTTCGAAAAAACCCATTTTCCACCCTAAAGCAGAACTTTGATACTTTTGATGAAATTTTACACAGTCGATGATCAAAATAAGAGGAAAATTACTGTAACTTCAGCTTAAATGAAAAATCAAACAAAATGAAATTACAAAATGTAATTTTTTATAGATATTATTTGTTGTACCGGTTTAAAACATGATACCTACACGATAAAAAAACAATTGTGTTCCGAATTTATTCCGGGTGTAATTATGCCCACCTTTCATTTTCACCTTAAAAGTATAGCATGTGTTATTTGCGCACTGTAATTTCAGTTTATCTCCGGAGCTCTTAGATTATAATATCATGGGTTTAAATATGTTATCTAAGTTAAAATGAAATATGAAAATATTTTAAATGGTGTGGAACGCGTGCTAAGTATCTACCTACGCTAAAACTTGGATCGGAGTTGGAAGGTATTCGTACCAATTACTTATAATAAGATATTTTATGATAATACTATAATTTAATTGTCTCTTCGTGCCTTTACTCATAACGGCTTCAAGTTTATGAATGACAAAGAGGTCGACACGAAAGAAAACAGTAAAAAAGAAAGAAGTTGGGTTTATGTATTTATTCAGTATTGTGTCAATACATTTATCAAGGGTTCTTTGAGACGCTCCGAAGATGTGAAAAAGAAAGTGGATAGCCTCACTTTGGGTATGTGACCATTGCTAAGATAAGTCACCTCCTGGCATCCTCGGCTTGTGCAACTATAACAGTGCTCAACCAGCCTCTTCTCGCATAGTCTCTGGAGTTGTTTATTCCCCTTTCCATGATGGGAGAGTCTGTCAATTTGAATGTCTATGATTCTTTCTCGATCATAGGCAGTCTGCGGCATTGACATGTTATTTCTTGAGAAACTTACTACACCGTGCCAGAGACTTGCGCTACTCTTTTTCTATTTATTAATACGATGCGATACGATACAATTGTACCACCCCAACCAGGAGCACTCTTGTCTCAGTGCGACCGGTACACCACTGGGCACTGTTTGGTTTGGTTTTTGAACACGTGCTTGGAGGATTGTAAGAAGGTTGGAGTTTAATTGACCGGCATACAGGCAACCTAATAAGTCAATATTGGAATTTAGGATGGGTAGGAATAAAGGAATTATTGAGCATTGTTAATATTTCCTCTTTATAACTTCCTTTATCTTCCCTCTTCTTACATTGCCTTGCCTCTTTTTGGCTCTTCCTGGTTCATCTTGTCTCTTTTTAACCCTTAGGATACGACCAACTACAATAGCAGTTAAGTGAAATCATGAATACCTTCAGGTGCACTGCAATGTGCAGGGTATAGAGCTAGGTTTTAGAAGTTTTGAACGCATTTCAATATTGTCCATGAAAATTCCTAATAAAACGTTGACATTTTAGATGTCTGTCAATTATTTTAAATATAGCTAACTAACTAACTAACTAACTAACCATCACGCCGTTTCCCCGCAGGGGTAAGCAGAGAGGACGGACCGCCAAACAACTCGGTCTTGGCACACACTTCTTGCCTCATTCACATTCACACATCGTCTCATACATACTCTTCTATTATTCTGACTCTTGACATGGCCCGACTTGAGTATCTGATTGACTTGATCGTGCCATGTCTTTCTCGGGCGTCCCCGACTTCTGCTACCATTCGCATTTGCATCATATATCCTCCTTACACTCCTATCTTCGCTCATTCGCTCTACATGCCCAAACCATCTAAGCGTCCCTTTCTTAATCTTACTCATTACGCTTACATCAGCCTTGTACTCTTTGCGGATCTCCACATTCATCACACGATCAAACATGGTTTTACCACACATTCGCCTCAGGGATCTCATTTCAACAGCATTTAATCTACTTTCATCCTTTCTTTGCCAGTTACATGCCTCACTTCATTACATCAAGGTAGGTACCAGTACTCCGTTGTGGACTGCTTAATTCGCTTCTTTGGACAATTTTTTGTTAGCGCCAACAGCGTTCAGTCCTCCATTAACAGAATTACCTGCATTTACCCTTCTTTCAATATCTCTGTCAGCCTTCCCATCTCTCGTAAACATACTTCCTAAATACACAAACTCATCCACCTGCTCCAAGTATTCCTCATTCACAATTATATTGCACACTGTTTTCATACTCTCTTTCAAAGACCATTACTTTAGACTTACTTACATTCATCATTAACTCATTCTTCATGCATACTTCGTTCATCCTAGACACGAGAGACTGTAGATCATCTATACTTTTAGCAATCAGCACCGCATCATCTGCATACAACAGGCAACATACTTTTAAATTATTCAAATTCGCGCCCAATCCCACCTCTTTCAATTCTTGCATGCAATTATCCATGTATAGATTGAATAACCACGGTGACATTACGCAGTCTTGTTTAACACCTTTTGTGATATTAAACCACCCCGTAAAACCACCGTTTACCCTAACACATGCAACGCTTCCCTCATACAGAGACGCAATTGCCTGAGTCAGATTTGTATTCACTCCATACTTGGAAAACACCTTCCATAGCTTTTTCCTGTCGACTCGGTCGTATGCTTTTTGTAGATCTACAAAGGCACAGAAAAGTTTCTGTTTTTTTGCCAGAAACTTCTCAGTGAGCATACGCAATGAGAAGATCTGGTCCATGCACTCCCTTCCACTCATAAAAGCACCTTGCACATCCCATATTTTATCCTTTGTTTTCGTTCTTACTCTTTCAATCAAAATTCTACCATACAGCTTGTCAACTGAACTTAGCAGGCTAATAGCCCTATGATTCACACATTCCATACGTGACCCTTTACCTTTGTATAATGGCGTGATCACAGCCCTTCTCCAATCTAAAGGCGTGTAACCTTCCTTTAAACATTGGTTAAAAAGATTGCACAACCATGTGAGAATTATACGGCTACCTCCTTTAAAATATTCAGCAGCAATATTGTCGAACCCGACAGCCTTACCATTCTTCATACATTTAATCGAGCTCTCTATCTCATCCATGCTAATTTCGGTAACATTCACTCCATCGTCATTCATATCTGATTCGCCGCTGGAATCACTGTCACCCACTTCGCTTTCGAAGACTTCCTCGAAATAATTCATCCATCTCTCTTTTATTTTTTCCTCATTCGTCAACATTTTAAATATAATTATCAATATTATATTTGGTTCTGCTCTTCTTACATCTTATTGACTCTTTTTGTCTCTTACTGCCTCTTCTTGTCTCTTCTTGTCTGTTTTTGTCTCTTATTGTCTTTTTTGGTCTCTTCTTGTTTTTCTTGGCGCTTTTTACCTCTTCTTGTTTCTTCCAGTTTGTCTTCGCTCTTTTTGCCACTTCTTTACTCGCCTTGGCTCTTCTTACATATATTTGTACCTTCTCGTCTCTTCTTGCATATTATTACGTTTTACCGCGCGTTCTTTTCTCTTCTTGTCTCTTCTAGTCTATTTTTGCATTTTCTCGTCCTTTCTTAGCTCTTTTTAGTTTTTCTTGCATCTTCTCACCCCTACTTGGTTAGTCTTGTCCCATCTTCAATCTTATTACTTCTTAGCGACTCTTCTATTCTATTCCGGTCTCTTCTAGCCGATTTCTTATTGTTTCTTTTTGCATCTTCCTTACTCTCTTCAAGTGTCCCTAAAATACCTAAAATATATAAATAAAAAATAAAATCTCTTCTTTTCACGAATTTCGTACACGAACAAAGGACGCCCCTTTCGACATGAAATCTTTGATAAAATTTAAAAAAAAATGACAGTTAATACAATAAAAATAATAATTCGGGTAATACTCTGATATAACAATTGAAAATCCCGCTAAACAATAATAGTTACGCACATTTAGCTACTTAAGAAGGTAAGCACTGCTTACAACACCTTTGTTGAACAGTTTTTAGCAATCTCTTAACAATGGAAACCTTGTAAACGGATTGAACGAACAGGAGCGGTAATATCGCGTCCATTGTGACGGGTATTACATAAATATCTTTTTTTATTATTTAATATATGTAAGTGAGTACAGTGATGTTAAATAAATTACATATGGCCACAAAATATATTTATAATCGCAATCTCACCAAAAAAGAAACTGGTTCTTGTGCTTGGTGAGCGAGTTACACTAATTATAAGGAAAATAGAATAACTGTATCAAACATGAAAAATGATTTTATTCCATTTAATATCAACTTCGACTAAAGTTGCACCCCTGCAAGTTTGATGATCCCTTTTTCCAAATCATAATATTTACCAGTTGAAAATGCATCAATCTGTTACCAGGCGGCAAAACGACTGGATCGGACATAAAACAGTTCGATAACCCTATTTTCTAAAACGAAATTAAAATATTGACAAACCCAAAAAGCTGTTACTGGGTGAAATATTATTCGCACCACAATGCCTGCATTGAAAAACGTAAACATATTTTGCAAGCTGACGTCATACAGACGCTTGTTAAAGAAATTATAAATATCCCATTAAAACAAAATATTGGAGGATTCAAGAATTATGAGCAGTACACAGAACACTTCAGGTTATAACGGGATGTGTTATAATTTGAAATAACAAATTCCTTAGTTTCAACTGAAAGCTGTATTCGCTTCTGTAACTCCATCACGGCACAATCATTTTAAAATTTAACAAACTATGTGCATCGAGCTGTTTACTGCGGGCATTCTATCAGCTGAACCAGACGCATCTGTCATCATTATCATAATGGGGCGTCTCCGTGTGCCGGCCCTTATAATAAAATGACCATGCCGCCGCTGAATTCCTGCTGGCTACCGACTGAACTGCCCACTGCCGCTGATCACCTAGACGCTGGCCAATCCCTTCTGCATTGATGCTGACAACCTAGAGGCTGTCCAATTCCTCCTGGCTACCGACTGAATTACCCACTGATGCTGATAACCTAGATGCTGGCCAATTTCTCCTGGCTACCGACTGAGTTAGCCACTGATGCTGACAACCTAGAGGCTGGCCAATTCCCCCTGGCGATCGCCTGAATTAGCCATTGATGCTGACAACCAGAAAGAGAGCTCAAAAAATTATAAAAGAGCTGAAACACAAAAGGAATATAAAGTGCTGAGAAACAAAATAAATAGAGAGTCAAGAATAGCCAAAGAAACATTGTACCAGAATAAATGCGATGAGATAAACGACGACCTCAAGAGAGGAAATGTAGAAAGAGCTCACGTTGCGGTGAAAGACTTCTTTGGGATGAGAGTTAGAAAGGATAATGCAATAGAAGGAGAGGACGGTAAAATACTCTTCGAAAATGACCAAACAGGAGAAAGGTGGAAAAGATATCTCGAAATGCTGTACAACGGAAAGGGAAATTGTGACAACGAAACATTGATAGAAAGAGAAAATGAGGTAGACGCAAATGACTTGCGAGATCCAATCACTAAAGAAGAGTTTGACCTCGCACTGAAAAATCTCAAAAACGGGAAAACACCCGGAATCGATGACGTTCCGGCTGAACTAATTAAGCCAGCAAGAAAAGGAACCACAGATGCCCTGTTTAAAATGATACAAACCATGTATAAGACTGGAGAGATACCAGAGGATTTTGAGAAATGCCTAATTGTTGCATTACCAAAGAAGGTAGGCACGACGAAATGTGAACAACACAGAACTCTTAGCCTAGTATCCCATGCCTCAAAAATATTGACTAATATCATTCTAAAAAGAATCGAACCAAAAGTAGAGAACATCCTTTCCGGAGAACAGTATGGCTTTAGAAGAGGTGTAGGAACCAGAAAAGCAATATTGTCGCTACGAATACTACTAGAAAAAAGAATAAAAAGTAACCAAAACACATTCATCGTATTCATAGACCTGGAGACGAATAATCCAGGCGCTATACAAGAATGAGGCCGCTATAATTAGATGTGACAGTGAAACAAAAGAAGCCAGTATAAGACAAGGGGTGAGACTGGGATGTTCTCTGTCACCTGTTCTTTTTAATGCTTATATACAGAGTGCAATTGATGACTTGAGAGAGAGAATGAGTCATAGAAAAGGTGTAAAAATACACGGGCAAAAGGTGGATATTTATTTATTTATTTATTATAAGAACTTGTTGAACATTTATACATATTTTTGATAATTCAACCGCCATGCTAGGGATGTCCCTGTGTTATGGCGGGTGATATTTACAGATTGGATTTATAAAATAAGTTAATTATAAGTTATAAAGTTATGCAATTTAGATTGAAATATAAGTTAATTAGATTATACAATTAGATTATACAATTAAATAATAAGTAAGTAATAAAAATATATAAATTAAATTAAATTAAAAGTTATTAAATTATACAAATTTAATTGCATTACAAATATTAAAATCATGGTTTCTAAATGTATTTATAGTAATAAAAATGGTAAATAATAATTGATAATTAGTTGATAAAATTATAATATAATTTAATTCATGTACCAATTTTTATATATTGTGGTCTCCAAGTGAACTTATCCATTTTGATATTAGTTTTTTAAATTTATGGGGTTGGGTTTCGGTTTTTAAGTTTTCAGGGAGAAGGTTAAATATTTTGGGAGCTAGGTACATGAAATGTCTTCGAGCTGACGTGGTATGTAGTGTAGGGACGTTGTAGTGTCGGTTGGTTATTGTTCTGGTGGTGTAATTGTGGTGTACGAGGGTTTTTTTCTTATATTTGTACAAAAAATGCATTAGAGTAAATTTTATGTGGAGTTGCCGTATGTTTAAGACATTGTATTCAGTGAAGAGTCGAGTGGAGGAGTATCTTGTCGGTCGCTTGTTGATAGTACGTATTATCGTTTTTTGGGCTTTTTGTAATGGATCAATAAGATAATGTGCACAATAGGGTGGAACACTTTTGTATGAAAAAATTTTTTTTTTCGAAATTCGAATTGGAATACCAGGGAAAAGTTGCTTTATGTAATTCTAAATAACAGTTCTCAATTTGGAACTTCTAGCTCGACATCTTGAGGTCCCGCCAGAGACTTGAAATTTTATTTTTTATGTTTTTATAGACGTTTTGTATTAAACACCCTATAAACAAAATAATAAGTAAACATAATATGTTATGCATGAAATTATAAAATAAAAGTAGATTTTAATTAATAAAAACATTTATTTCAAAATTAAACACAGATTAAGAAAGTTATGTTGGTATGAATAAAATCATTTTTTATAGCAAAAAACCATTTTTAGGTTCAAACTTTGGCATGAGTTTTCGAGATGCTAATTTGGATTTTATGAATCCCTCTCATCTTATCTTGTCGAATGCACCTAGAACTGCTTCTGTCACAACTTTTACAAATCTTTCCACAGCCTGGGTATGGCAAGTCAGTCTCATAAACTTCAACAATGTATCTTCTCTATTTTCAATAAGATCTTGTAACTGACCATCGGAAATATTCATCAGTATTGAGGGTTCGTATATATTTTGTTGCCAGTCAATCATGTCTATGTAAGAACATGCATTTAAGTTTACTTTTGGCACCTCAAAAATGCGCGAAACAGATTTTTTATTAACTTGACGAGCCTTTAAAATGCGTCTTGCAGCGAGTTCTCCAATGTGCTTACATGAATCTGTTATCATACTCAACAACAAGTTTTCGGGATGAGCGAAGTAACTGTTACAAATTATAACAGGGTCTACTATCACTAACAACTCGTTGAACAAATATCTAGTGCTGTTAATGAGCTTCCATAAATGATTTGAACCATCTTTGCAGGATGAATGTGTTTTGATAGTAAACCAGACAGGAGCGTATGATTATACGACAAACGTTGCTAAAGTCACAAGATTTTGTTGTGGATTTTCTGTAGAAATATACAAATGCAGTATGCGATTAGCTCTTGTCAACCAACGAGCATGGGGTAGTTTACCTGGGCTTCTCTTTAATAAATCCAGGAGACCAGGATCCATTTATGACAGCAGTAGTAATTTCTTGTTAATATTTCTGGTCTGTACTGAGATCTGTGGATATTTGTGGAGGTAGTTCACCTTCCATCTTCTCAAAGGTAGCCAACGGCAGCGTCTTGCATATCTCTAATGCTTTACCAATTTGACCTGCAAATGATTTAGGTCCTGCAGTAGGGCCATCCAAATAGGTAAACAAATGCCTCAATGGTAACTCATTGGAGTGTAAGAGACAAATTATCCATTGCAATGGTCGAGATTGTCTGTTTTCCCTGTATTTGTGTGTTTTTCCATCACAGCCAACAGCCATTAAACCATCTAGTGATATCTTTTCAGTCGTTTAAAATCTGTGGATAGCTCTTTCAATATTTCTTGCACTGCCCGATGTTGGAACCCCATACCCGACATAAACAGTACCTGGTTCTTTTATAATCGAAATATTTTTCTCTTGTACAATCACTCTAAGCCTCTTCGATCTTTTTAAAACAGTTTTAGCCGTCTTGTCTTTCCTTCCATCGAAATATAATGAAGGAATTTCTGTTACTCTTTCTTCGGTAAAAATTTGCTCGCGTCTCATTCTGCCTTATTGTTCTTAGTTTCATCCTATCTATTATGCCTCATTTCTTGTTTGAGAGTACGTAATCTTCTATTCAGCAATTTTTTACTATGGATAAGATCAGCTTTTCCTAAAGCCATTAGTCAGTTAGTGCGTTGGTCTTCTAAAAACATTTGTTCCTCTTTTGGATTTTTTTTTTCTCTCAAACAAGTACAGCTTACAAATTCTTGACATTTACTTGCAGCTATGTCAAAAATCTTTCTACTTTGTACTCTGAACTCTTTTAACTTTTCTTCCTTAAGTTTCTTCAAAGACTTTTCAAATTATAACACTTCGAGTGATAACTTTTTAGTAACTGTAAGATTATTTTGTGTGTGACAATCGGAATCGAAGATTTTATCCACAATTCTTCAATTTTCGTTCAAACTACTACGGCAATTTCCAAATACGTAGGTTCTTTTGTTGTGTTATTCCTTACTTATAAGTCTTGTCTAACCCATTCGTAGAATTTCATCACATTTTCAAACGTAGGTATGATATTCTCTTTCAACTCTGCATGTTCGCGCAATATATATGGGATTGTTAGGTATGCATCCACAGGCTTAAAGGACAAGTGTAATGTCAATACCAAATCCTGCAAATGTCCTACCTACCCTCTTACCCATCCCAAAATGTCACCATATTAAAAATATTGTTGCAACACATGTAAAATCAGACAAGTGGTGTCAGTTGCTTATCAGAGTTCGGAGTGATAATTAATATCAGACAGGGCGATAATACATATATTTTGTGAAGTGAAATCAACCAATACTCCTGGAGACGTGTGATAGTCATCAACGGGTGAGTCCATCTTTCCTGCATTCCAATCTGGGCTTATCTTGTGCTCCAGAAGCCCAGATTTATACCTTTGATTATTGCACTGTCCATCGGGTTTGTCGGATGCATATATCGTCCCATACCTATCATTCGGAGTAGTTTGGGACTGGTCCTTTGGGCGTGTGGCATATCACACCACCTCTAAAATATATAGTGGAGTCGCAGCTTCGCGACACCATTTTTGGTTCTTTCGAGCCGGATTACCAACGGGGTATTTAAAATTAACATATTTAAAGTTATAAATAAATATTATTTCCTCTTTATACTTTGTTAATTTGTATGTACTAGGTTGCATTTGTAATTATTGTTGTGTTTAAATTCCTACATACAATTAATCATGGCGACTAGCGATAGTACTCAGGATATTAAAATCAAGTTACTAGAATCGAAGATTAATTTGATGCATAATCGTGTTAATGAATTATATGAGAAAGGGAAAAGTATTGCGGACAGGGAGACGAGAAGTTCGGAGGATTTTGTTAAACAAACGGTTAATATAGCTACATATTATGCACAATTTAATACGTTGTGTGATGAATTTCATACACTTCAGTTGAAAAAGGATTCAAATTACAATATGAATTTCGATTTATGGAGTAAATTCGAAAATAAGTACTGTTTTGTAGTTTCTATACGCGAAAGCATTATAGCAAAGCAAGATTCATCACGTGATCGACAGAAGTTAAATAATTCACCATTAATTAAACTCCCACCGATCGAGATGCCATCGTTCGATGGTAATCAAGAGAATTGGTCGATATTTTATGAAGCTTTTAAATTAAACATTCACTCAAATGAAAATTTGAATACGTCGCAAAAGATGCAATATCTGATAGGGAAACTCCAAGGAAAGGCGTTATCAGTTTTTGCGGGAATACTTCCGAACGAACAAAATTATTTTTTAATTTGGGAAGCTCTCGAAAAGAAATATCAGGACAAACGCGTGCTAGGTACCTTTTATCTGAACAATATTTTGAATTTAAAATTATTGGCACCTAGTAACCCAAATGAGTTAAATAATTTTATCGAAAGGTTTGCGTCTTCCATAGCTGCACTCAAGGAATTAGGTATTGATGACCTAACTGATTTTATAATATTACATGTTGCACTGAAAAAATTAGATATACAGTTGGTGCAAAATTTCGAAATGTCTATACGGGAGAAAGCTATACCTACATATACCGATTTAATAGAATACATTCGGTCGCATGTTAAAATCCTAGAACGAACTGGGCAAAATGATAATAAAGTTGTTAATAATAAAAACAAAGTTACGCATTCATTCGCTGTGGTCGAACCGAAGTCAAGTAATAATAATCGTAACAGGTGTCGGAAATGTAATCATTCTGATCATGTTGAATTGTTTAAATGTGAACAATTTAACGAATTAAGACCAAATGCTCGCTTTCAGTTTGTGAAATTAAATAATTTATGTGTAAACTGCTTAAGCGATAAACATAAAACTGTGAAATGTCCATCTAAATCGGATTGTAGAATTTGTAAAAAACGACATCACACCGCTCTGCATTTTGAGAGCACGGTGAATACTGAAAGTCAATCGAAAAACGAAGCCATTACATTAATAGCGCGTAATAATAAACATTATAATAATTTTTCTGCGGGTAATATAGCTACGAATGTACTACTGTCAACCGCGCAGTTATTTGCTTATGACAATAAAAATAATCAAGTAACCGTAAGGTGTTTAATTGATTGCGCCTCGCAACAAAATTTAATCAGTTTAAACACTTGTAATGAATTAAATCTTAAAATAATTCCTTTAAATAATTCAGTAGTTAAAAGTGTTGGTTCAGTAGAGACACCAATATTGGGACACGTTGCGTTAAAAATTAAATCCCGCGTTTCAGAAGATACTTATAAAATTAGTCTATTAGTTGTCGATAAAATAACTGATAAGCTTCCTACACAACATGTTGACACAAAGTCATGTGAGCATTTAGTGGGTTTAAACTTAGCGGATGAATCCTGGAACGTTCCATCCGATGTTGATATCTTATTAGGTGCACAGTTATTTCCATATATTCTGCTGGGGAATAAGGTTTTATCTAAACATAATACGAATGCACCACCGGCTATACAGACAGTATTCGGGTATATTGTAATGGGTGAAATACCTACGTGTACGCCGGAGGTTTCGTGGACGTTCGGCCCCATAACCAATGTAGATTTATATAATGCGTTATCCAAGTTTTTGACGATGGAAGACATGCCTATTAAGTCGTTGATGAGTGCTGAAGATGCAGAATGTGAGAAAATGTACCTCGAGTCAGTCCAACGGGATGAATCGGGAAGGTATATTGTATCTTTACCGTTTAAGATAGATCCTAATAATTTAGGTGATTCGCGCAGTGTCGCGCAGCGTCGATATGAATATTTAGAACGGAAATTTAATACGTCGCCAGAATTGCATTGCAGTTATAATGAAGTAGTTTCTGAATATCTGGAAAAGGGATATATGAGGGTTGAAGTTCCGTCTTCATCTAATATTGATGAGGGATATTTCATTCCTCATCACGCAGTAATTCGTAAAGATAAATCAACAACTAAAACTCGTGTTGTATTAGATGCAAGTACAAAGACCAGTTCAGGGTTATCACTTAATGATATTTTGTATACAGGTCCAAATTTGCAATCTAATTTATTTACACTTTTAATTAAATTTCGCTTATTTGCTGTAGCATTAACCGCAGATGTTAAGCAAATGTATCTACGTATAATGGTAACGGAAAGCCATCGAAAATATCAAAAAATTCTCTATAGATTTCACAAAGATGAACAAATTGGAGTTTATCAATTTAATTCACTCGCGTTTGGGTTGAACTGTTCACCATTTCTAGCAATGCGAACTATACGGCAGCTAGCGAGCGATGAAAGAAATCGTTATCCGAAAGCGGCGGAAGTTGCAATTAATGATTTATATATGGACGATTTTGTATATTCTGTAAATACTATAAGTGAAGGCATCACTTTGGCTACAGATTTAATGGCGATGTTCAAGTGTGGAGGATTTGAATTAGTCAAATGGTCGAGTAATTCTCCTCATTTACTGGCCCAATTACCAGAGTTGCACCGCGCGACAATGGATTTTTCGGATAAATGTAGCATTTTAGGATTAAAATGGGATCCGATATCTGATTGTTTTCAATTTATGATATGTCCGACGGAGGAAAAAACTATATGTAAAAGATCAATTCTTTCCACAATAGCTCGTTTATTCGATGTATTAGGTTTGGTTGCTCCGGTAATTTTATATGCCAAATTACTTTTACAAGAGCTGTGGTTAGAGAAAGTAGGATGGGACGAGGAACTACCCCAAAGTATTGTTAATAGATATGTCAAATTCAAGGAAGAATTACCGATGCTTTCTAATTTAAATTTACCTCGATATTTGGGAGTAAAGGAGGACTGCACGATAAATATTATCGCCTTCGCAGATGCGAGTGTGAAAGCATACGGTTGTGTAATATATCTTCATGTCACGGATAAGGGTGGCAACACTACAATGAATTTGATATGTTCTAAATCCAAGGTGGCCCCTCTGAAAACAGTGTCGCTCGCTCGATTGGAATTATGCGCTGCGCTTATTTTATCTAGGCTCGTTAGATCTATTATAGATACTTATAGAAATCGCGTTTCGATAAACGATATATTTGCTTTTTCAGATTCAAAAATAGCACTTTCTTGGATTCACTCGTCCCCGCACCGGTGGCAAACTTTTGTAGCTAATCGAGTTAGTGAAATTCAGGAAAATTTACCCGCGAAACATTTTTATCACATAGATGGCGTTACCAATCCTAGTGATTGTTTATCACGAGGACTACTGCCTGCTCAGCTGGTCGATCATTCTCTTTGGTGGCACGGTCCGCCCTGGGCTGCGAACCCAGTATCCGAGTGGCCTGTCGAAATATTTTCCCCCTCACGAGAGGAGGAGAATACTTTGGAATTGAAAAAATCGCATACATTTACGATAACGTCAATAGAGGAAAATTCTCCGATATATAATCTCGCTTTAAAAATTTCCTCATGGCCAAAACTGCTGAGAATTGTGGTATATATTTTACGATTTATGCGAAAGTTATCACGCTCAACAGTTATAAATTCCACGGAATTAAACATTGCTGAAATGAATGTATTAAAAGCTTTACAGAATAGGTATTTTAGTGCCGATATACAATTAATACAAAGGGATAAATTATGCTTACCTTCAATCCGAAAACTAAACCCGTTCCTAGATCATAATGGCTTGTTACGTATAGGTGGTAGATTAACAAACGCGAATATACCTTTTGAAAACAAACATCCAGTACTTTTGCCAAGACAGGATCATATTGTCGATATAATTATAGACTTTCACCATCGTGTGAATTGTCATACTGGTGCACATCTCCTTATGTCAATAATTAGACAGCGTTATTGGATCTTATCGGGGAGAAATCTAATACGCAAAAGAGTACATGCTTGTAATTTCTGTTTTAAAACTGCACCTTCCAATATTATACCGCTAATGGCAGATTTACCTACAGCTAGAGTTCAGGAAGCAAAGGCATTTACACATACGGGTGTAGATTTTGCCGGACCAATAAATATAACCCTTTCTAGGCGTCGTGGGGTAAAAAGTCAAAAGGCATATATATGTCTATTTATTTGTTTAACAACGAAGGCTATACATATGGAAGTGGTATCAGATCTAAGCACGGACAATTTTTTAAACGCATTTAAGCGTTTTCTATCCAGACGCGGACCGGTTTCGTGTATGTACAGTGACAATGCGACAAATTTCATAGGCGCAAAGAATTGTCTGGATGACTTATATAATTTTTTAGAGGCAAATTCAACTAAAGAAGTTCTTCGCAATGAATTTAACATTCGGAGAATTGAATGGAAGACGATTCCACCCCGCGCTCCTCACTTTGGAGGATTATGGGAGTCAAATATTAAATGCATTAAATCGCATCTGTATAGGGTTGTGGGTACTCAACTTTTATGTTATGAAGAGCTTCTCACAGTTCTGACACAAATAGAGGCTGTACTTAATTCACGGCCATTATGTTTATTAAGCAGTTCTCATTATCCAGAAGCTCTTACTCCGGCTCATTTTCTGATGTCTACCCCGATTCAGCATCTACCTGCTTATGATTTGACTAATGAACGCATTAGTCTACTGAAAAGGAAAGAGCTTTTGGACCACCTCGTTCAATCTTATTGGAAGAAGTGGCATATAGAGTATCTTCACTCTCTGCAGATGAGAAAAAAATGGAATAGTCCCGCGAATAACATTCTAGTAGGTACCATAGTATTGGTGCATCAAGAGGATGCGCCTCCACTTTATTGGCCGGTGGGCGTTGTTGAGGAGGTGTTCCCTGGTAAAGACGGAGTGGTTCGTGTCGCACGCGTAAGGACCCCTTCCGGGAACTTTAAACGACCAGTCGTAAAATTGTGTCCTTTGCCTACACAATAATTATTATTTCTTTATTTCATTATTTTATAAATTTTCGTTTTAACTTTGCAATATTAATAGCGTATTGATAAGAATATTTATATTTCATCTTTCGTTTTACATTTAACTTTTTACTTTATTTGAAAGTACTTAAAATTTCGGAAGGTACTTTCAACGCCGGGAGAATGTTCGCGCAATATATATGGGATTGTTAGGTATGCATCCACAGGCTTAAAGGACAAGTGTAATGTCAATACCAAATCCTGCAAATGTCCTACCTACCCTCTTACCCATCCCAAAATGTCACCATATTAAAAATATTGTTGCAACACATGTAAAATCAGACAAGTGGTGTCAGTTGCTTATCAGAGTTCGGAGTGATAATTAATATCAGACAGGGCGATAATACATATATTTTGTGAAGTGAAATCAACCAATACTCCTGGAGACGTGTGATAGTCATCAACGGGTGAGTCCATCTTTCCTGCATTCCAATCTGGGCTTATCTTGTGCTCCAGAAGCCCAGATTTATACCTTTGATTATTGCACTGTCCATCGGGTTTGTCGGATGCATATATCGTCCCATACCTATCATTCGGAGTAGTTTGGGACTGGTCCTTTGGGCGTGTGGCATATCACACCACCTCTAAAATATATAGTGGAGTCGCAGCTTCGCGACACCACTGCACTTACACCAAATATCGGACATTTTAAATTGTGTCTTCTAGAAATCAGTTTAATTCACTTAAAAAACGTTTATCAATAAGTGCTCGTGAATATAATTGACGCGCGACCTTTCACCTGAGACAATTATCGACAGTAGTTTAAACAAAACACTGCATTTCGTAGATTGTCAGGTGCCGCTCACCGCTTCGTCCCGCACTTTGCACCATTGTTACAGCGCCAAAGTATATTTAAAATAAAGAAATATTTGATTTCAATAGCTAGTTAACTATATTTGAATATGTTTTTAAATAAAATAAACCTATTTTAATAAATTCTGTACTATTTTCTAGGCCGCGCAAATATCCCCTAAACTGTCGTTTTTGTAAATGTTCGATGTCTTGGCGGGGGCTCTTACCGTTGTCTGATATTTTTTATATTTTTAATTGAGGTAATTGATGGCAATTGGCAACTTAATACAACTATTCCAAATCAGAATTAGAAAGAAAAAAAATTCGTTCCGCCCTAGTGCACAACCGCCCCAAATTATGATGCCATATGCTAATTGGGATTGGCAGAGAGCATAGTAGACTATTTTCATTATTGTAGGAGTAAGGATATTTCTTAATGTTCGAAAAACATAACAGAGCTTGCGAATTCGGGGAGTTAAGCTGGCTAAGTGCTGATCCCAACGAAGATGATGATCAATTAGGACCCCTAGGTATTTTATATGGGATAATTTTTCTAAGTTTGGGCAAGTACAGGAAGAATAAGGTAAGAATAAGAATATGATAAGGTTTGCTGACGATATTGCTTTGGTTGCTGAAAGCAAAGAAGAACTGCAAGAGGCCTTAACAACCATGCAAAGCATTCTTCAAAACAACTACAACATGAAGATAAATAAAGACAAAACAAAGCTGCTGACTGTAGGCCGAACGCAACATCAGATGAGAGTAGAGATGGCAGGAGTTCCACTAAAGAACACCAAGGAGTTTGTCTACCTCGGGAGCAAAATAACATGGGACGGTCGGTCTAAGAGCGAGGTCGACAGCCGTATACATCAGGCTAGGCTTGCATTCAATAAAAGGTCGAAAATAATAGAATCGAATAATATAGACCTAAAACTGAGAATACTCCTCATCAAGACCTATGTATGGAGTATCTTGATGTACGGCTTCGAAACATGGTGCCTATCCAAAAGAGATAAACGGAGAGTAGAGGCTTTTGAGATGTGTTCCTATAGAAAACTGTTAGGAATTTCCTGGAGAGACCATATTACAAATGAGGAGGTTCTCTAAAGAATCAAAGGAGGAAGGCACCTGCTCAGGACCTTGTCCGAAAGGCGTGCAAGATGGATCGGTCATGTTATACGACAAGAAGGCCTCTTGCATGTCATAATGGAGGGTATGACCGAGGGGATCAACTCTAGGGGACGCCCACGCCGAGAGTACCTGGAGGACCTGCTGGTGGACGTGCGCTGCTCATAGCTCAAGTCAAAAGAGTCGCAAAAGACAGGGAAGAATGGAATAGGAGATTAGATGAAATTGCTGCAAACCAATCCCAGGATTGAAACCAGAGAGAGAGCTGACAACCTAGAGGCTGGCCAATTCTCCCCGGCTACCAATTGAACTGGCCACTGCTGCAGCAGTTGCCAGCCCTTTGTTGTATCGTGTGGCGCAAAGATGCATAATGTGGTCAAATCAAATTCCGATTGTCTCAGTTTCTATCTGTGTATTTTTTTTTTTTTTTTTTTTAATACCTTTATTTTTCCCAATTTTAACATTAATTACAAACAATATCATATAAATCGATACGAATAATGGGAACCCACTAAGGCGCAGCCTGTGCGTAGGTAATATATTTAAGTTATTATTTTATTGTTTTTATTTTATTAAAACCCAGTTGTATTGAAATACTATTTCTTGTGAATTGGGTTGGCTATAAGACATAGGAAGTACCTATTAGCTACAACCCTTTGTACGTTCTGTATACCAGTACAATAGATCTTATTAAAATGTGAATTTTGATTTGAATCGTCTTTCTTATATAATGGTTTGGATAGAACACCTCACGGTGTTTTACTAAGATCATTACCCAGGTTGAGGGCTGATGTGTGCCGGTGCTTATTATTTACAGGCAAACACGTCCCGTACAGTAACATTATACAATAGGTTAGTATATGTATTATATATATATGTATAATAAGAATGAATGAAATTGAATTTGGCAGCCATCTCTGGTCCGGAGCCCCTAAATACCTGAAAAAAACCCTTGACTCTGTGTAAAAACGGGCGGTCCGTTTGATAGATTCCCCAATCTTAACAAACGGACTGCAATCTTTAGAGCACAGGCGTCAGGTAGGTATGCTGTCCTTGTTCTATCGGTATTACAATAGAAGTTGCTCTGAGGAACTAGCGTCATTGATCCCTTCGGCACCGGTGCGTAGTCGGGATACACGCCAAACGCGCGCCCAACATTTGTACACAGTTGACATTTGTCGCATGAGAACGGGTCGCTTCTACGATTCGTTCTTAAGTTCAACAGCTCGGCTGTGGAACGAACTGCCGGCCTCTGTGTTTCCTCCCTCCTACAACATGGGACTCTTCAAGACCCTTGTTCACTCCTTCCTCTCCACAAAAAGACCCTCCACACAGCATCCCCAAAGATGACATAGGCCCTGAGGGAAATTATTTTCTTCAGGGCCTCCTGTGTGGAGTTAATATAAAAAAAAAAAATCGAAACTTCTGGATTATCTATATGTGTAGTTATACATATACATTGATATAGTCTTTTTCTGAAGTTTTGAGCTGCTATTCTTACAGCAACGAATTGCAATATTTGAGTGACGAAACTTATCTGGGAGATCTGTGGTACATCAGCTCGGATTTCTATGGCCAAATACTGACAAATATTCCCTGCTTGAGTTGTGTCTCTCGCCAGATTTAAGCATGTGCGGCTTTTTTTCTGTAATGTTATTTGGAGGAGAAAGTTTTCAAACATCGGTTCCACGCTTTAGAAGAACTGAAGACAAGAATTATCAAGGAAACATCCGCCATACCGTTTGAAATGCGCAAAAAACAGCCCAAAATGTCAGAAATAGACATCATTATCATAAATTATTATAAGCAATAATAAGTCGCCTGAAATATCCATAAAAATTGAAAAAATCGCCGCCAACGGGAATCGAACCCGCACCTTCTAATGTCCGGTCAGGTGCACTGGACAATTGAGCTACGTCGGCTTATTCCCAACCCGCCAAATAATTCAATATGTACTACCACTTCAATCAACAATTACTGCTCATTTTATTTTTTCACCTGCAGACAACCAGCTTTATTTTTGTAGGAATGGCTTTGTTAGTGCTAAATTTCCCACTAGGTGGCGTCGAGACATATAATATATACATTTTTAGGTATTAAATATTGTCTTATCTCAGAAATAATAGTTTATAATTAAAAAATTAGACATCATTATATTGCTGCTGAAAGCATCTTGTTGTAGTGGTATTCAAAATTTAATGAACAAAATAGGATTATTTACCAATGATAATAAAAATATTTGAAGTCGCTAAGTTTATTAGTTTTTTATACCACCTCAAATTCCGGTCATTACTTCTGTCCCAACCTGTTTATAGAATCTACTGCTTTGATTTGTTTGTTGTTAATTATTATCGATCGTTGACTGAATTTTTGAGGTGAACTTGTAGCGATGAGCGGCATTCACAGTTCCCGCCATATTACAGTACTTCATTATAGTATTTCCGCCATTATCACGAGAATCAGCGATCTAAACAAAGGCCCGTGAATTCTTAGTTCAGGGAAGTTTTTTCCATCCTTATAAAGTTTCTCAGCTTCATTTTGTTTTATCTTCAGCAAGTATAGGGTTACTAATCCAAAACCTTTTGGCTTTACGTTTTCTCAGAAGTTTCCTTTAACGACCCCGCGTTTGGGTTCTTTGAAGAACCGGTTCACTAAATGCTCCCATGCCGAACGTCAGTGTCGATTTCAATACAGTATCGTCTTACTCCAAAGAATAAACACATTTCCTGACGAATTTTGGTGGAATGAAGTACAAAAGGTGATTCAAAATTATTTAGGCGTGTTATCAGATTAACGTAAATGTAAAAAAATATTTAAGATATGATTGATAAGTATTTTTTATCGGTAAATAAACAGAATCGCACTAATTTCGTGAATTTGTGTTTAATTTGCAGAACTCCATTTAATTTTTTAAAAATTTAATTAAAATCAAATTTAATAATATAATTATTGTGTTCTGCAAGTTTTTTTTTTTTTTTTAAATTTTAATTTATTTATTTCTATACATACATTACAGTGTCTACCAAATATTTACATTTGTATATAATACATAAATTTAGAACTGTTGTAAATATGGTGTTTTATGCTGGGTGCGAGGTAGGTTTGAGTAGGTGACACTGTGGTGGATAATGTTATATGTTTCGTGAAAACCTCACTGGGAGAACCTGTGCTGAGGTGTTTACGTGGTTATGATTAAATGGTACATGTATTTATGTATGTTTTGGTTTTTGTTATTGTTACAGCTGTTTCGGTTTTCAAGGCCATTTTCAAACTGTGGTTTTAGCCACGTTTAGACGACTTATTTATATGATTCTATTTTACCTCTCCCAATTTAAAATGATTTATTACTGCTTAAACCAATTTACTGATAAAATAATTGTGACAATAGATTTCATATTCTTTGGTGGGTATTTCGAAGTCTTTTTTCCCCAGATTAATGTTATCTTAATTGCTTAATAATGATGTAGCAGTTATTAATTTATTTAAATGTGTTAAATTGTTTGGGTTTTGCGAACATACTTAGAAGCGGGGAATAAATAACTTTAATTAATTTTATATTAGGATCATTGGTTCTTTTATTGATTTTTAATTGTTTAAGTAAATTTAATTTAAGGCCCTTTTAGTTTTTATTATTTTATTTATTTTAAGGCGATGAAATGCGTAGTAATGCAAAATCATGTGTTTTTGGTTTGAAAATTTGGTCGCCTAGAAATGTTTCAGATGTTTTAATTAAATACTGCGAGTAGAATACATCTTGCCCTTAAAAATAATCGAGTATTTTTTAGATAAGTCTTTTTATAAGCCCAGAAAAAAATAATGTAAAGGCCTATGAAAACTACTTACTACTACTTTAAAGTTAAAAATCTCGTACTTACGAACCAATTTTTGATTATGATTTTATTGTATAATGTGGCAAATTAAGTTATTTATAAAATGATCGAAAAAAATCAAATATTTATGCCTGAACATCCACAAAATAAAATAAAAGGCACTTTTCGACCATTTTTTTTCATGCATAAATCAAAACAGGCGGGTGGTGTTAAGCGGGAATTTAAACCTTATCACCATCTACGTAAGGGTTGTTATTGATAGCGGCTCAATTAAAAATATTACACGACGTAGTGCATCGCCTTAATATCTCTAATCATTTATTGTATTCAGCTAAAATAAAATGTCCAACTGTATGGCCCACTGGGGTGTAATAATTAACCTCTCTGATGACAAAAAACCTTTCTACAATATCATGGTGCACGCACCTGAACAACAAAACACTTAATTTTATCTGTATCAGTGTATTTCAGATTTCTATATTATGAATCTATTTGCCTTGTCTAGGTGCTGATCACCAAGCTCCGCTCCGCCAATACGCTGGAGACACAGCAATACCGCAAGGCAACCAAGGCGCTGTTGGTGCTCATCCCGCTGCTAGGCATCACATACCTGCTGGTGCTCTACGGGCCCACCAGCGGTTACTCGGCTGAGCTGTTCACCTATGCTAGGGCTATACTGCTATCCACTCAGGTAAGCAAACATCCGTCTGTTACTTTGCCATCAGAATAGGCAGATGCGATTAATTTTTGAAGGTTTTCATGGGAAGCAAGCTGAATTTTGGGAATAATAACTAAAAGCAACGGGTTAGGAAAGCTTAGGAAAGGCTCAGCAATAGCTCAACTATAGCGAACCTAAAAGTTGGCGTCTTACCAACAGATTGTAGTGATTATTTTTAAAATACTCCTCCGGTTTCCCAACAAGCACAGTATCAATTACATAAAAACACTCTTTATGACGGCAACGAGTGTATGCACATTGCATTGCTAGGAAGCGAATGTTAGATCTCTTGAAATATTAAAATCTCTCTGACATTGAGATTAAGCTCAAATGCTGTAGCAACTAAAAAATAAGTGACGTACCTTACCGACTTGTTATTACTATGACACAAGAGCCGTTTTTTACAATTTTGATTTATTCTACTTTCAAAAATTAGTAATGGTAAAATAGTTTCAAAATGCAAAATACGAAATGCACGCATTCTTGATATTCTTCTGATATATTCTTCTTGGCGGTAGATATAAAGATTTGCAGAGTTCGCCCAAATAAAGTGACGGAACCCTCTAGGGAGCCTTTGTCATTTTCATGTCTCTTTACTGAAAACCTGTCTTATCTCACATAATATTTAATCTAGCGACTTGAGAGTGATCTCATTCGAATCATTACAAATAAGAACATCGTAAACGATACCTCACACGACCTAGTTTATAAATATATATTTTTTTAAATATTCCCCTCAAGGAATGTTTCACAACTTTCTTTGTGCGGACTAATTTATACTTCCAAAGTATATGTGCATTACTTTACTGTTAATTGGCCTAATACGTAAACTATATTTGTTTCTGTATCAAATGTGTAATAAATAAAAAATACAAAAGTTTCACGAATGCACGATTTTTGTTATTTATTTTGTGCAGTTTACCCATGGTTACTATTTCTACATACGCGTTGTGATTCAATCGTTAATGTATTATTTATTTATCAATTTAATAATATTTTGCATTTTACTAACTATGCCGCTATGAACTCTTTCTGTGAATTGATATTCCTGAAAGTAAGACCGCTACGTAAAAGTTAAAAGTACTAATAAATTGAAGATGTCGAAATGAAATAATTACTTTAATATGCATTGGCAGTCCACGTGTACTTTTTTGACACTTAAATGGTAGCTTATTAGTTCTTGCGGTCCTTAGCCACAACTAAAAACTTTTGTTTCTCGAAGCTGGAACGGAATCAATTGATCGCATCACAGGTGATTTAATTAAGTCCATGGATCGTGTAGATATACGATTTTTTTTCATTTTTCTAAGGGCTTCCTTAGTTTACCCCCATTCATTAATAAGTCAATAATTTTGCCTAACGAACGACATTGTCCTAAAAGTCGTGCATGGTAAAACCTGACATCACGGAGGCCCCGCTAAAAGTAGCGGCTTTTGTCAACCAATTGTCGGAATCATATTCTGACTCTGCACGCAAATACCGCTAACTGACCAAAGATGACTATTCAATATCGTATTTACATAGGGTTTTATCGATCTTCTTTGCTAGACCTTTTGAAACGCCGAGAGACAAGTTAAAAACCCTTAACAAATGATCAAAAAACTCAAGCGTTAAAAAGCATGGACTTTGACTTGGATTAAGAAAAAAATTCATTTCAAGTCCTGCATTATATAAAAAAAAATTCAGTATCAAAAGAATTCTTGGATTTTTTTGTTCTACATAATGCTTTTTCATTTTTATTGACAGAAATGCAGTACGGAGAATGTACAAACAAATGGAAATGGAAATGGAATCCTATGAACAAATTTTTGAGAATTTACAGTAATTTATTAAATTATGTACTAAGAAACCATATTAAACGTATGTATATATTAATGATAAACATTAAACACTATCAAGACTTGTGGGAGGTAATTTATTCGAGGAGTTAAATAGGTTCTTCCAGTTTAAAATTTAATTTAAAAACAGAAGACGGCGGCCATCTAGGCCAGAACGTTAAAATCAAATTCGAATTTGCAGCGTTGGCAGTGTTGATTCTAGTAATTGATGTATCGGAAGTAAAATAAATCGAAAATTATTGAAACATAAAATATCTTTTCCATCATCTTTGATTTCTTGATTCCAGTCGAAAAACGTTGATTGTTTAATGAGCCGACAATTTTCGATTTCTTTGCTGGTTATTTATTTACGGGTTCTTCGAAAAATCTAATTCAAGGATATTGTAAGGTAGGTGCTAATAATTATTTATCTTGATCAGGCTATTTATTGATTGAATAAGATTGAACATTTTACGTGTCTTTGAGATAGACCTTAGTCATATTCATTGTTTAAATAACTGTTTTCATCATGCTGAAATAATGAATTTTATTTTAATTCAATTTATTTATTTTTTATAAATAAAGCAGTTTGTCAGTAGGTCAATTTCTCAATATACATTATAATACTAAAGCACACTATGAGAAAAATTTTAGGACAAATTTTCAATTATTGAAGCTAAATTAAGAAAAAGATACGGTGAAATCTAAGACTCGAACACGGGACCCTTGCCTTGCCGGTGCCCCTAATGAGACCCTATCTCCTTCTGTAATATTTTACTGTTTTCTACTTCGAATAAGAACTACCAACATTGTCTTCATTGTTCTCATCGCACATTTTTACTGGCAGCTATCTTTATGTGCGGTGAGACAGATGAAGACAATGTTGGTAATTCTTATTCGAAGAATGATACAGTTAA
Source organism: Hesperophylax consimilis (assembly GCF_061612785.1). NCBI lineage: Eukaryota > Metazoa > Arthropoda > Insecta > Trichoptera > Limnephilidae > Hesperophylax > Hesperophylax consimilis. Next base: position 36,884,146 of record NC_142848.1, read on the forward strand.
ATATAACCGAAGGAGATATAGTCCAGTCAAGTTAAACATGAAAAGGGGGTTGTGCTTGCAAAAGGTCCAGTCATTCTGATTTTTTATATATTGTTAGGACCTAAACCAGTATTAAAAAAAAATTTTTGCAACTTCGAAAGTGCTGTGCGAGCGGCGGTGGACCTAAAAAACCAGGAAATTTTCCAGTTTTTGCTCAATATCTCAGTAAAGGAAGGGTCTGACCGGTGTAGTCAGAATAAATAATTTTAAAGTTAACTAAATTTGCTATAATTTGAGACCAAAGCAAGCCATACACAGCCATTAGTTTTCAAGATACAGTTCTTCAAATATAGGCAATTTTTTCCAAAAAGTGAAATTTTTTCGAAATGGTCACTTATTTTGTAAAATAACTTCTAAAATACGCATTCCACGTCAAATATTATAGGAAATAAAGTTGTTGTAAATTTAATTAGCTTTCATTTAAAACTAAATAAATATCTGAAGACTTAACGGTTCTCTCAAAAATGGCAGATAACCAAAAACAGTCATAAGTAGATTTTGGGTGAAATGCAAATACACTGTTCTCACGTCTTTTTATTGTTTTATTTATCAAACAGATTTTTGATGAAAAAAAGAAAAGATATTACATCTATCGGGAATAACGTCATCTTCAAACATTGTATTATATACCTACATACCAAAATGCTTGTACAAACATCATGGTACCTACTATAAGGACAAATTACACGTACACAAAAGATAAAACTAATATAAATCATGTAGGTATTGTGTCTTGGTTGCCAAATCATGTCTTTCTTTTTATCTTAGCTGGGAGAGGCGCCCAGTCTGTAGCCGGGTCATCTTCATCGTCCGAGCATTTCAGCTCCACATCCGGGACGTTAATGCAAAATTTGCCACCGCATGACTGACAGAGGACTGAGCAGTGGAGCCCAGCCTTTCTACACGAGCAGCTCCCAGAGCATCATTTATTGCATTTACACGAAATTTTTCACAAAAGGGCAGGAGGTGCGGGATCCACCGTGGTGGGGATGGGGGTGAGTCCTTGAGAAGACAGCTTCCACCCCCATTCAGTGGGATTCAAGTTGACTTCCCGCCACTTCCGCACTTGGAGATAGCACCTTGCTGCATGGTGGCCTGCAGCATCTGCGTCGGTAGCAAACAGGCGAGGTTTATGTTTGTTGAAGTGACAAACGTCTTATATCTCAGGAAATCCAAAGTATCCCTCGCGATGTCACCCCCATATAGAGCCACGAAGCACTTGATGCCTGCTTCACTCACGGCTTGTGGGGTAGAGTCTGGCCGAAGGAAGACCTCCACTTGCTCAGCAAGTGGTTCACTCTTGCTCAGAAGTGTGCTGATTTTGGTCTTTCCTTGGCCAAACGGTGCTGAGGTGGTATCGCACCCGGCAAACGCGTGGGTAAATAGTACCATTCCTGGTAATTGTCGGGAGTCCTGGTTGTTGTAGGAGGTCGTAGAGTAGTGACAGCAACCAACTTCACCCTTCGTGCTCTTCTGAAGATAGACATTTGTCTCTTCAGCGCCTAAACCATTGAGAAGAATGAGCAGGTCGACATCTTCTCCCACTATGACGACCCGATCGGCATCTGCTCTTTTTGATAACGCCATCATGACGATCTCTCGATTAGCATCTTCTTCGGCAACAGCCAATTCTACTCCCTCCTTCTGAAAGGCGTCACAGAGAAGAGTTATAAGGCGTCTCTTATTGTTTTCATTGCCCAAAACATGCTCTTGAGCAATTTGAATTACTGTGGATTCATCGAAAGTCAATTCGTAGCTGGAATGAGCTGCGTAGCGCCGGAGTCGTTCCGCTGTTTTGGTGTTTTTTTTGGTAGCATCTTCGGGGTAGCCGTCAAAAACGATGGAGACGTTCTTCCCAAAGTGGTTTCGGACGTAGGTGGTATAACGCGCCAAAAGTGCTCGAACCGTGCTTTTCCGCTGCCACACGACGTTGTGCAAGAGGTAGCCAACATCCAAAATGACGTGAGTGCTGGCATCTATCGGCGTGTGGCTGGAAAGAGGAGTGAAGGCAGAGTACAGAGTAGATTTTGTGCCCTTGCGCATCCCTTGTTCATTGAACAGAGACATCGGGAACGGGGCCAACTCATACTTGAAGTCATCCTGTAAATCCTGTTCAGATTTCTTTGCAATACACACTCGCTGAAAAGTGAGCGGATCCACAGCCACTCTTCTGTTTTTACGGCAGTTTAACGGTTGAGGTGATCGATGCCAGCGTGGTAACTTTATTTTTCCGTTTTATTACTACCTTGTCGTAAATTTTTCCCACAATTTTCATTACTTCTTCCGTTCCAACTCTCTGGGCTGTGTGGCAATTAATTTCAGGACCTGCCAGTAAACCACTACTGACAGAAATTAAACTGTCAGTTTTGGGAAATGGAGGGTGGAGAGCAAACCAGTTTTTCAGTTTTTCCACATCACTATTATCTCGGATGATTCGAGAAGGTCTCATGTCTACATGCTGATTGCCAGTATGACATGGTAAGCTGCAAAAACTTTCCAGTTCTTCACAAATGTTCAACATTAACACCATTCCTGTTGTCCACCTTGCCAGAACACTTTCGGAGATTCCTCTTCCTTGGGTCAACCCACCGTAGGTTTTCGTGGATCGCATCAGCTTCTGCTCAATTGTTAGGTCTGACCACAACCCAGACCAAAATTTGTCAGACCGGCAAATGGTGAAGGATCCTTTTGTGAACATATCGTATTCACTTTTATCCATCCGATCTTATAGAGCCATCATATCCTGAAGATAGAGGTGCACGCTCTTAGCATACAAAAAATGTCCAGCTGCGTGGAAAAAAGGGAGCATCTTTTGGACAGTGTACAAATGAAGGTTCCAATCACCAGCACGCTCTACCTGGATGAATGGTTATATCAATGTGGTCATACGAAAGTATTGGACCCACAACTGTGATGTTGGACCATTCGCTTTAATTTTCTCCAAGGCACTTTTAAATTTTGCCTTTAGTATTTGGTAGGTATCAATTTCTTCTTCTGATATAGTGAGAGACCTTTCAGTGTCTCGCAGCAATTTTTCAGTCTCGTCTCGCTCCTCAGGAGTTATGTCAACCTCATAAAAAACAATGCTGGCCAGTGTGAGGTTTGCCAAAATGTGGGCTCGAACAGCTCGTGAATATGCGTGCCCATTCATATGGGTACCCATGGGTATAGGTACTAATGGGTACTTGAAATTTGAAATAGTCGTAATTATATTATAACCCTAGGATAAACCCACGATGATTAATGGATTTATTTCACAGCACAATAAAACCATAAAAAGACGCGAGAACAGTTTATTTGCATTTCACCCAAAACCCACTTATGACTGTTTTTGGTTATCTGCCATTTTTGAGAGAACTGTTTAGTCTACAGATATCAATCTAGTTTCAAATAAAAGCTGATTAAATTTACAACAACTTTATTTCACACAATATTTGACGTGAGCTGCGTATTTTAGAAATTATTTTACAAAATAAGTGACCATTTCGAAAAAATTTCACTTTTTGGAAAAAATTGCCTATTTTTGAAGAACTGTATCTTGAAAACCAATGGCTGTGTATGGCTTGCTTTTGTTTCAAATTATAGCAAATTAAGTTTACTTTAAAAGTATTTAAACTGACTACACCAGTCAGACCCTTCCTTTACTGAGATATTGAGCAAAAACTGAAAAAAATCCGAAAATTTCCTGGTTTTTTAGGTCCACCGCCGCTCGCACAGCACTTTCGAAGTTGCAACATTTTTTTTTTAATACTGGTTTAGGTCCTAACAACATATAAAAAATTCAGAATGACTGGACCTTTTGCAAGCACGGATGTACATCTTGACTGGACTAATAGGTTTCCATTAGCTCAGTTGATAGAGCGGTGCCCCGGCAAGGCGAGGATACTGGGTTCGAGTCCTAGATGTGACCGTATCTTTTTCTGATTTTTCTATTACAGATTTTAGTTTAAGAATCGCAACTTTTGTCTGTAATAATTAAATATTACAATTTGAGCTTTTACTCATTCAATTATTCCAAAAAAATAACAAATATTTTAAATCTCTTCAATTTATTCGTAATCCCATTAAAAACGGGACTGCAGGCCTTCAGAGAATGACTTGACAGATTTCCGAATAAACTATCACTAAATCACGAATATGTTGTGGCGAAGTCGAGCAAGTGTTAGTAAAATCCTAATATTTTCGCATTTCGTCATTATATAATAACAGGATGAACACATCTGCATGAATGCAATGGAAGATACTGAAGAAATGAATAGCCAGGTATTCCCCCACCTTTCTCTTCTCCACCTCTTTACCCTCCCTTCAATCTTCAACATAGTCCTCAAAACATAGTCCCACTGGCTACAAACGGTTTTGAGCATTGGGACTCTTGTGCGGTATTAATATTAAAACGTGTTCCGATATATGAAAGTACTAATACTTCATTAATAAATGGCATATTCTATGCAAGTGACAATACAAACACGTAAAATACATGTCAGATAGATATAACACAATCACACTCCCAGGCATTCACACACTCAAAGGCATACAACACACTCATAGGCATATTTATATATATATGATTACATTCAATATTCTAATTTATTTGCATGCAGAGGAAATAAAATGGGAGATTTTTGCCACAGTTGGTTAGGTTGAAAACATAAAAAAGTGTTAAAATAAATCCTGAAAAACCGGAAAATCGGAAAAAGTACAGTAGAAACCTACATTTGATTTATTACCTTTACGCATTCTAGCAAGTAGCTGATATTGATCTGGTTTCTATAAAATAACTACAGAATAACGATATTATATTTCGACGAACGTAAAAGTGAAGGTGAAGTTAATGTTGAGTGCAGTCATCAAAATACCTTTATGATTCGACATGTTTATATTCGCAACATCTTTATGTTCGTATATAGGTATATGTTTTAATATCATATAATATGATTTGAGATTTTCACGGCCAAAAGTAGGTATTATAGTAATTTATTTATGGAGTATTATGATGTGTTGCGCTACCTTTTTCTTTAAATAACGTTTCGCACAGCATTACAGTATCCATCATCAGGGCAGATGTTGGCATGCTTTCCAAAACGTTGGCCAAAGAAGGAGATGTAGATTTTTGATTACCTTCATTTGTATTATAGTTGTTGCATTTGACAATCAGTTTCGATGTTGAAAATGACACTTATTAAAATATATCCGAGTTCATTGAATCAAATTTACATGGCTAAAGAAGGAGGCAGCGCCATACGGCATAAAACCCCAAAAATAAATCTCAAAAATAAATAATGTATATATCTGACAGTAAGCAGGTAAAATCTCTGAAAATAAGTTCACCCCTCCAATATAATCCAATAATTTTCTGGTAAATCTGACGCAAACACTTTATCCGATTTCTAAGAAATTCATCTCTATTTAATGGGAAATTCTGTATTTGATATAGTGCATATTTATGTGTTTGATTTGAAGCTCAGTTGGATGTGATCTTCTTAAAGGAAATTATTTTATGAACTGCTAAAGGGGTGAAGAGCGATACGGTGAATTCTATCATAGTGAACTAAATCCACTGTATTGGATTATAATAATTATCTGACTGATAAATTTAGTCCATAAGGCAAAACAAAAGGAATTCTACGTGAGCTATATAAAAGCTAGTAAAACAATAATAAATCTATCTTTATCACCAGTTCAAACTATTATTAAATATGATTGGATTTGCTTGAAATCTGTTGTACTATTTTCTAACCCCCTTTTTGTCTACTTTATTGTATTACCACTATCCCTATTTGTTCTAACCTACCTATTATTCATCTAGTATTCAGCACACTGTCCTCTGCTTCTCATTTCGAGTGACTATGAGGTTGAAGTCCCCAGTATGGCCAGCAAACTTCTCCAGTGTCTTAAAATCTGTCGTATGCAGACAGTTGAAAACCTATTGTGGATGTTCAGCTCTTCCAGAATGGACACATTTGTGAATATGGCTTCCCATGAAACCTAAAGTATTTTTCTTCAGGTCTATAATTCGAGGGCGTCTATCTACTTTATTTTATCTTGTCATTAATCTACGCGTGAACAATCCGTAATAAACTGTATAAATAATTGAAACGTAGCTTGATATTGCCCTAACTGTGTGATGACCATATCTGAATAGGTAGGTAATTTCTCCACCATCTTCGTCCACAACTGTTTTCCGCCCCCACTACTTTCAAACTTACAAATTTCCCCAATCGGGGTTGCCATAGGCTCTGTTGGTACATAGCATCGTACTACCTACACCTTTCCTTTGATTTCCTTGATGAATCTTATTGTTGCCCACCTACCCAATTCCTTCCTTTCCGACTAAGTGTAACTTCAGTTCAGTTGAAAAAATCGTCCTGTCAACACCTAAGCTGTGTCTTATTATGAAGCCCCCTTTTTCGACCGAGTCGAAACTTGAAAAGCCTTCGCGCATTTTGGTGCAAATTAGTCTATTTGGTTTGAACCAGCGCAAAGGAAAGAAAACGCGGAAGAATAGAAAAAGGTAAGTTGGCGTATCCGAAGTTTCCATTCCGATTGTATTCTGTGGTGCGATGGTGCTTTTCCGTCCCCAACAGACTCAGCAGTTGCGACTCTTGTGCGGTATTCGCATTAATATATATATATTCTATATGGGGTAAGCATCGTTCTGGCCAATTTTGACGTCAAAATATCGTAGCGTCCGTATGTCGGACGCTGTAAGTCGGTGGACGCTGCAATGCTATGGAGTTTTTAGGGGTCGGACGCAACAAATTTAGCGAGATATATATATATAACGGGATATATATATATAGCATGAAAGATACTGAAGAAAATAATAAATCACAAAATTCAAGTTTATTTAAGTAAGTTTTTTTTGCAGCTTTAAAAAATGATGCGGAATTTTAATTGAAAACAATATTCGACTTGTAAGAACTAACTTACATTTTAACGCGATGAAAACCCATTTTGAGACGCTTTGAAATAACCCAAAATTTAACATGGTGACAAGGATGACATTCACTTTCCAACATAATTATTAGAAACTTTGTCGTCTCGACCTCGAAGTCAAATTATTTGGGATGAATTTCCATATTTCTCAGGCGAACTTCCGAAAATACCTCCAAGCACTGCGGTGGCTCGCGAACGACGCGACGGTTCTGCTACAACCGAGCTTTTGTTCAACCTTATTCAGATGGGAGTTCATTATTCGGCGTCGAGACTTACTAACATAAGAACATACGTGATGGAAGTCCAAATTGACAATAAAAGCAAGCACCAATCGAATTTTGTTAAGAACACTTGATTTGAACTTTTTTTATTAATTTACGCCTATCGTGCTTTTACATTAAACAAGTATAAATTAATTGCATTACATAGTGAATTCAAATTAATAAAATAAATATTTTTATTCATAGCTGCATGAATGGGATTTATAATTCTTTTTCCATTATTAACTAAATAATAAATAAATGTTTATTTGCTAGAAATGTATCTAAATAATTAAAAAATAAAATTTAATAAATAAACCGTAATGTACACATCATGTACAAAAAACAAATCCAGAACAAATTTTATTGTCTCAAGCGAGATTTGAACTCAGGATCATACAGTATATTTTTTAGGTTAGCTCCACACAGGAGGCACTAATGAAATTAATTTGATCGTTTTGGCGATGTTGTGTGGCAGTTCTTATGGGGTAATGAAGAAGGTTCTGGGAAGGTAAAATATATGGGGGGTGGGTAGGAATTCGGCAGTCAGTTTGTCCAGGAGTGACAGACATATGAATCCATCCTGCCGATGGTTCGAGAACGTCCGACTTGAGAGATGAAAGAATCTCCCTCAACAAGACTCTCTCAATCTCGCCCACCAAGCAATCGGCGGGCAAACTCATCCACCACCAAGACCTTGACAAATCTCCCCCCGTGAACCCGGACACCCCTGCTAAATCATCAAATATAGAAAACCACTCGGGGTGACCAATGACGGAGGTGTTGGTTATCTGTTATCCAATGAATGGTTCCCGGGGCGACGGTACCCATAGAGCCGCCTCCCAAAATAAAAATGTATATTTATATGTCTTAGTGTTACATATTTACGTGAAATATTTATAATTTAATTACTTTAGACAATATAAGTGATTCTTAAACGAAATAACGCTCATATTGTATTCAATCATTAAATATTACCATTTCAGATTTCAATCATTAAGTTATTCCAAAAATAAATATTTTTAATTTATTTAATATTATTTTATACATAAATTTCATCATTCTATGAAGACATGTAATTTTTTTACACAACGGCCATCTTGTTTCTGGGTTGGTTTTATTAGCGGACGATTAGCAAGAACTCCAAAATACAAAGATTTTTTTTCCTTTAAAACCTTTGTGATTTTTAACATGAAAGTGAGCGTAAAATAAATATGAAATTTGAATAATGACACCATTAGCGCATACTGTCTGGAACAGACACAAGCCTCTGGGCAAAAACTTCATATTAAATCGAGATTTACCAATAAATGAAAAAATAATAATGTGTTTTATATTATATGGCTCGTATATATATTTTGAACATTATTTTCGGAAGAATTACAATCGAATACGCATAGGAACAAATAATATGTTTTGTACGCCTCGCAAACAAACAAAATTGGTAAAATACCATTGTTTGTTAAATAAAATAAATGTACTTATATGACAGTATAAGTGTGATTATTGACGGCCTCCTTGGTCGAGTGGTAAGACTAGCATGCCGAAGGTCACTGGTTCAAATCCAAGCGTGCAGCAGTCTCACTGGCTTTAGACGGTTGGTAGCAGTTGGGGCTCTTGCATAGTATACACACAGACAAAAGTAATGATGAAAACATCATTATTTATTTTCAAGGTGGTTCCCGATAAAACCTCTAGTGACTGGGGAATGCCGCTAAAAATATTACTTAATTTTTAATCACAGTGTAATCAACTATTTAAATTTCTGTTGGCGATGTATACTGATATAACTTTTAACAATAATTCTTGTTATTTTTATGATAAACCAGCGCAGACTTGTGAAAATCCACGGGATCGTCATGTAGGAGCTATTGCTATCTTGTGTAAACGTTTTCCACTAGTATCACGAGAGTAGCAATGCGCGGGGACCGGATTCGGTAGTTTCCAGTCATTTAACATTAAAACGTTGAAGGGGAAAAACGTGGAACAATTTTTTGCGCTTAGTATCGTATGTAAATATCAATTGAAAATGCGTAAAAATATAAATTTCTATTAAAAACGTAACGTTATAGGTAGGTATTAATGACGTGTCTGAAATCTCCACAACACACAATAACTTTCAATTTTTTTAAATTAAGCTTAAATTCAAAGCAAAAGTTCTAGAGTTCATTGAACCGGAGTTACAGACAGACAAATAGCCAAAAAAAGTATTTTTAATTGAACTTATTTTTTAACGTTTAAAGTTTCTCTTATTATTTTTACTTTCATATTAATTTCTACACCACGCATGTTGTTGTTTTTCGTTTTTTTTTTATCGTCCAAAATACATATTTTTTTTTACTTTACATCATAATGTAACTCTTTGATTATTTTTCAAGGAAAAAATTAACGCGCTATTAAAACTACTGCGTAGAATGTGGGCGACATTCCAGCAAATAAATTATTATTGTTGATACAAATTAATCGGAGCGAAGCATCATCGCTTGTTTTCAAAATATATCCGCGAGAAGTTGTATCATTATAATAATAATTGTAATTAGCAATTGGAACTCCATAGACGCTGCAATTAATGGCGGCGGAGAGAGTAGGTACTCGTCCTACCCTTAATCCACCCACAATCCACATAACACCCCCTCACATCCCATAACACCCACCTCCCCCGATAGTAATTAAGTCTAAATAGTCCGCGTTGGATTACAATATTAAAGTTAAATGTGATAATATTTATTTGGGTATTTTCTATAGTTCAATGATAACAAATTAGTACCGAACACAGACATAGGAATTAATAGACGAGAAGATAATGGCGAGGGGTAAAATCAACTGTTGAAGAACAAAGGGAGTGAAGCTGACTGTGATTCGTCAATAAATCAATCTGACAGTAAATAGGCATCTCGCATTATAATATCACCATTTACTTCTTAAAAGTAAAATCTGCTTTTGAATGAATAGACATTTTTACATGGGAGCGCAAATTACTCGCCACGTTATGAACAAATTTGCGAAGTCCAAATTCGGCAAAAAAATTCGCTTCTATTTTCAGAGTCGAATATTTCGTTTAAGTATTTAGTTAAGACACTTTTATAAATGTTCATAATTTACTTCCCAGCAACCAACCAGCTTTGTGTTTCGCGTCCAGACGTTTCTCGATGTGATAGTAACAACTGATTCATATTATACGATGTGAATATGCTTAAAATAAAGTAAAATAATGCTTATATATGGAATGTAATACGACAATTGGGTTTATTCTCTTTTTCTCATCTATTTTTACAAGTTTTCATAGTACAAGTCAACATTTTGCCGTGTTATTTCGTAAAATGAACCGATGATGCCTCGACCATAGTTCGCACAAGAATGATGACGTCACGTTTTCAAATTTCACTTGAGGCCATACGCGAGCACAGCCGGCTCCAATGGAACCGGTATGGGGAGTGGGGATAATACGCTTTTAATCACTTAGGGCAGGTCTACTAATATTCATATGTCTATGGTACCGAAGCAATTAATTTTTAAATTAAATCTTCACTTATCGAAATTAATTATCCTATTATTACCTACTACATTCAATTTGTTGTTGCAAAATAATAAATTAACAAACATTAGAAATGGATTGTCATTTCGATTAATGGACAGTAATTTAAAAATTGATGAACCCCCATGATGGGCGATCAATGACTTTGGACAAGTTCATGGGTTCTACTTGAGAAACATGTTTCATGTAGAATGCGGTATGTTTACAAACTCTGAATACCGATAAAATGAAATGAGCATGCTAACATCGGCGACATTTATTTCTTAAAATTAGTGCAATATAAACATGCACTCAAAGATTATTTTTCCATAATGTAACTTTATATACGCAATATGGACATGTTGAAATGAAATGATGATATTTCTCATTGTTCTTTATTGTTATTTTTGGTTGTGATACACAAAATAATTGTATGTTATTTTTAAGTTTAAAACTACTATTATGTAATGATATTATTTTTATTACTTTTGTACTCTATTATATGTTTATTTATAAAAGGCAGTATAGCCGTTTATGTATTTAAAATAAAATAAAAAATAAAATGTGTGGAAGTTTAAAGTTAATTTTTTTTCTGATTATTTCATTGTACTATAAGTGCGCAATTTTTGTATTTTCATTCATAATTAATGACTCGAAAAACCTGCACATTCTGTAACGGATCCAACTGGGTACAACGACATGATGACGTAGAAACTGCCAATGTCTGATAAAACGGCTGACACCAAGGATGCCCAGCGTGACGTCAGCGCCGCCGAATTGACGAATAAAAACGAACATGTCGTTTTGGCGGCATATCGAAAATGGCACATTTTAAATCGCAATAGAAAATTTATTAGCAATTATTCTTCATTATCGTAATTTCTTTCGAGAATAAAAAAAACAGTCCCGGCGTGAGCAAGTAAATTGTATTTGTTCAGCCCTGATGTAAGAGTACCGAATAATGTAAGTTGCTCGAAGTGGCCTCAGCCGTGTTTGGTGACTAGATCTAATTTGCCAGGTACTTCCTCACCTTCATCTTCCTATTCTTCTTTCTCTCCCCACCACCTTCAGCATCGAAACATACACCCATTGGGGATGCCATAGTCTCATTGGCTCCAGAGGGTTAGGAGCAGTTGGGACTGTTGCGCGGTATATACATACAAAAATAGAAAATTAGCTTTAAAAATCTCTTTGATCTACAAAAGTAATATTCATCATTAAAAAAACACACTCTTATGTAATTTGTCACGATTGTTAATAAATTTGATAAATTGTTTGTTGGTAAAATTCACTGTCGTGAAATAATATATGTAACAATCCGTCATAATATACACTGGATAAATCCAATCAATCGAATAAAACTCATATTTAACTCAAACAAAACATAATATACACTGGATAAAACCAATCAATCGAATAAAACTCATATTTAACTCGAACAAAACATAATATACACCGGATAAACCAATCGATCGAATAAAACTCATATTTAACTCGAAGAAAACATAATATTCACCGGATAAAGCCAATCGATCAAATAAAACTCATATTTAACCCAAACAAAAAAATATGTAATATAATTAATCTAATATTTCTCACCAACTAACAGTCTCCATGCATTACACAGCAGAACTTTTTTTAAATTTTTTATTTTATTTAATATTTGTATGTTTTTTACAATAAATATACAATTATACATATTATACAGTGTTATCAAGGTAAATAATAATAGCTTTTCCTCACCATAAAGAGACGAAGCTCTTGTGTTTGGTGAGTGAATAAAATAAATAAATAAAAACTTGTTTAAAAATAAACTGTTTTTATAAACCCAATAACAATATTATTGAATATATATAAAAAAAAATAAAATGGAGTTCTACAAATTAAACTTAATAACAATAAATAAATAAATAAAAATCCATGCATTGCCTTCCACGTGGTGAGCAATTGCCTCTCCCAGAGATAAACTCAGTGAAAGACCTCCGTGAAAATCATTAAATGCTTTACAAACCCATTATGAAATATCTGTACCCCTTCAATGCACTCTCATAACCATGTTGGTCGGACAAAGAATCCTCTCCACAAAAGAAAATATTTTCTCCATTTTTATTTCGATTACTGCCGATGACAAGCGATCTGGAATTTGAAAATCTTCATCAAATGAAATCTTTTTATATTCTTTATTGAATTCAATTCATCTTTGCCTCGTGCCCACTTCATCATACTTACGTTTTTAAAAATAATCCAAATATCAGGGATCAAATACAAAATTTAAAAAAATATTTTAAACTATTGAAATTGCTGGTACTCGTATCTAAGAACTTACTCTAGTTATTTTATGCTACACACATTCGTTTTAAATGCAGTAGTGGAGATTCTTAGACAGGCGTGAATATCACGTAGGTACCAATAATATTACATGGGCGGAATTACAGTTGAATGATATACATAAACTACTGTACGTTCAAAATCACGATTGTTGAGGAGAACCGTTCATGGTCTATTTCGATCGCCATAAATTCAAATATTAACGGATTAAAGCCAAATAATCAGTTTATAAATTATTTAATTGGTAATTGATATTTTGTCAATAATCCTAAGGTTTTTGTGATAATACACTTGACGATGTTATACGTTTCTATACTTATTAGATTAAAATATTAAAATATCGCATTTATCAACAACGACATTTTATGGAATGTGTTTTTAGTATTGTACTACGCCAGTAGATCAGATTACACCTACTATTAAATTCACCTACCCTTATTTACCTATCTACCTAACTACTGAAATACATTACAAGTAAAAAAAAAACAACGTGACCAAACCTAGCCCATTTTTTCAAATATTAAATTTACGTAGCACTCAATACGTAACACTCCCAGAGTAGAAGATACTACCAGTATCGCCCTGGTGTAAGACCACCATTCAGAATTGAAACGTTGCTCCAAATGGCTTTAGCCGTGTTTAGTGACTAGATCTGAATAGCCAGGTACTTCCCCACCTTCCTCTTTCCCTTCCCCACTTACCTTCAGCCTCACAACATCCCCCAATCGGGGATGCCATAGTCACACTGGCTCCAGACGAGAGCAGTTGGGACTCTTGTGAGGTATTAACTATAAAAAAAAAAAAAATTAATCATACTATAAACAGATTTTGTGATGTGTTCTGACACGCGTAATTCCAGTGGGTGTAATTCTCTTAATGTGTAATTCTGGCAGTGGTACGTTAAATGTAGCAATATTAGTAAATGGAATTGCGTAATTTCGTCCCAAATCCATGAAATATATAATATATTAATATTTCTGAAAAATGGAACATGATTTCACATATAGACATAAGTAAATAATCTATAATATTATCAAATCTGACCAAACAATATTAATGTCAAAATTAACCAATTCATTTTTTCAATTATTTGCCACTGTATCTCTATAATATATATTCCAATCATATTAACATTATAAATGAAGTAGTCACCGAACCTCGGTAGTGTGCAGTCGTATTTACTTCCAGTGCTCTGTGTTTGACGGCTGACTGACGGCGGCGCGGCGTACAGATAAGATTTATTTATTGTTACATTTTCGTATTCATTATTTTTGTTTCTATTATTGGATTGCGACGCAGTTGCGTGTATTATTTCTATCATTTATTATTTCTTAAATAGTATTTATTGTTTCATTTTTTTTTTAATTTGTTGAAATGGAGGAGGATGAAAATCGACCTCCTGACCCTGAGTCCATTTCTAATATTGTAGACGTCTACGATTCTGATGATTCCCAAGCTTCTGTAACCATTCCTTCCCGAAAACGACGACCTCCGCTTTGCCTTAATGTACCTCCTAAAATTAAATCTCTTTCACAAACAAACGAATCCCCAATCTCTCATGGAAGTTATAATGATATCATTCCTACAGAAGCAAAAGCCATTGAGCTTATGTATTCTATTTCATCTTCAGCTCCATTTATTGTTAATGTCCAAAGGACTGAACAGGGGAAAATAATTCATCCCCTGGATTTCGGTAAATTTATTTTTAGCTCAAAACTCAATAACCTCGGTATTATAAATGGATCAATAAAACCGGAAGGTCGATACAAACTATCCATAGAATTTAAATCCGCCACATTAGCTAATGATTTTGTTAAAAAAATAGGTTCTCTTTCAAATAATAAATTTAAATCTTTCATACCTACTTTCAATTTAACCAGAATGGGCAGAGTAAGAGGTATCCCAACCGATCTATCAGAAACAGAAATAGTAGACGCTCTTAATGACTCTCAATTAACTCCAAAAGTTTTAAAAGCACGTCGTTTGAATTTCAAGGATACTTCCACCGGCACCACTATATGGAAACCTTCCCAATCCGTTGTTATCACTTTTGAAGGTCAAACATTACCATCCCGTATATTTATTTATTATAACGCTCTTCCCGTTGAAGTATACAGATTCCCGACGATCCAATGTTTCAACTGTTGCCGTTTTGGCCATTCAAAACCTATTTGTCGTTCCCCTCCTCGTTGTTTCCATTGCGGAGAGGATCATCTCTTTGAACAGTGTCAAAATACAACGAATAACCCTATTTGTATTAATTGTAAGGGCAACCATACTGCTGTTAGTGTGGCCTGTCCAGAGTTATCTAGACAGAGAAATATCAAACAGTCAATGGCTGCAGACAACATTTCCTACTTTCAGGCTTCTAAATTATTCTCTCCTACGAAAAAATCTTTTGCAGAGATAACGTCTAACGCTTCTATCTTTCATTGTTCTTCCCCTAAATCCCCTCTATCATCTTCTCACAAAGAAACAATTTTCAAACCGATAAAATCTAATCCAAAATTTATTCCTTCTTTCGATAAAAAACTACATAATGATTTTTTACTTAACCCGAATGGGAATAATAAATCCCAGGCTCCCAATGGGACTGCCTTAAAAAACTGTTCCACTTCCGATATCTTACCTAAAGTCATGATTGAAAATTCTTCTTTTATTCAAACTTTAATTACCCTATTAATTACGATCCTTTCAAATAACAATAAAGTACCGTCCAACGCTGCCGATTATATGAAATCTTTACTCTCTAGCCTTCCCGATGTATCCGCAACTGAGCAAAATACTTCAATGGAATAGTAGAAGTCTATTCGCCAACAAAATTGATCTTGTACAGTTACTTGATGAACATAATATTTCAGTTGCTGCCATCTCCGAAACGTGGTTAAAACCCTCATACCAATTTAAGATTCCTGGATATCATTGTCTAAGACATGATAGACTGGATGGCAAAGGTGGCACTGCTCTTATTATACATAATTCTATCCCTTTTAAACAAATTATTTTCAACACTCTCCCCAATATTTTTCAGATAGTAGCAGCTGTTGTATCTGATATTACATTACTATCAATATATATCCCTCCCTCTACAATTTTTGTTGAAAACGAATGGTCAACATTTATATCCCAGATTCGTCCCCCGTATATGATACTTGGGGACTTCAATGCTCATTCTCCTTCTTGGGGCAGTGAGTTAACAAACCGTTCTGGCCATAATCTATTAGAATTTATGGATACCTATAATTTATGTATTCTAAATGATGGATCTCCAACTCGTTTCACTGCCCCTCAACATCGGAAAAGTGCAGTCGATTTATCTCTTTGCTCATCTTCGGTGATTCCCATATGTTCTTGGAACATTCTTAAAGATCCACTTTCTAGTGACCGTTTTCCTATAATAATTACCTTCCACCATCTATCTTCCACGCATTCCTTTTCGATAAACAATAGTTTTAAATTTAAAACGAAAGACGCGAATTGGAGAAATTTTTCTTCAGAATTAGACTCCATTGTTCAAGCATCTAAGTCTTCCCTTGTCAACACTAGTTTACAATGTGAATTATTTCCTAACATGATAATAAAAGCTGCAGAAAAAACACTTAAAAAACGTAATGTAAACATTAAGATAAAACATTCCACCCCATGGTGGGATGAAGAATGCACTAGTGTCGTTAAATCCAGAAGAGAAGCAATTTCCATTTTCCGTAAATGTATGTCTTTCGAAAATTACCTTTCTGTGAAACGCGCCCAGGCAGAAGCGAAACGCGTTTTGAAAAACAAAAAGCGGTCTGGATGGCGAAAATTCTGTGAACGCTTGTCTCCTGAATCTCCCCAGTCATCCGTATGGTCCAATTTAAAAAAATTCGGTTCGTCATATACTCCCCAGCGTTCCAAACATATTCCAGAAGAAATTATTATAGGTTTTGCTGATAAGATAGCTCCTCCGTCAGTTGCCAGATGTGAGGAAATGCCTTCCTTTATTTCTTATCCATCTCACTCTAGCTGGCTGGACTCTCCTTTCTCAGTAAGTGAATTAAATCGAGTAATCAATTCCCTTCCAGACTCTTCTCCTGACCCTGATGGAATCTTATATAGTTTCATTAAAGCATTCTCAGACATGTCGGTTGAATATTTTTTATCCCTAATTAATTACATGTTCGAAACGGGATTTATTCCTGAAGTCTGGAAAGTTCAAAAAATTCTTCCGATTTTAAAACCTGGCAAAAATCCATCTGAAATCTCATCCTATCGTCCTATTGCTCTTTCGTCGTGTTTAATGAAAGTAGCAGAACACTTGATAAAGAACAGATTGGAATGGTTTGTTGAAAATAACAGAATTATCTCTCCTAATCAATATGGCTTCCGGAAAAAGAAATCAACCATAGATAATTTAATTGTGTTAACAACAGACATCCGTATATCTCAGTCCCTTAATTCTTGCACTCTGGCCACATTTCTTGATCTTTCGTCAGCTTACGACGATGTATTAATTAACATTTTGAAAGAAAAATTAATTAAAATAAAAATTCCCTTAAAACTAGTTCAATTTATTATTAATTTACTAACAGACAGATCCATTATTATCCACTTTTCCTCAAAAACGATAAATCGCAAACTATGGAAGGGGTTACCTCAGGGGTCCGTAATCAGTCCATTATTATTTAATATATATATAAGTGATTTAGACAATGTAATTCCTTCATCTATCAAGCGACTTTATTTTGCTGATGATTTCCTTATATATTTATCACACAAAAATCTATCGCGCGCTGCGAAGGAATTGAATTTGGCTTTACATAATATTAAAGTTTGGTTGTTGACAAATGGGATGAATTTAGCTACGTCTAAAACCAAAGTAGTGGCTTTTACGCGCAACAGAAAAATACCCCCCTTTTCTGTCTGCTTTGATAATGTCCCTCTTCAAATCGTTAAGCAAATTAAATTTCTTGGACTACTTTTGGATCATAAACTTTCCTGGCTCCCGCATATTCAGAACATTTCGGCTAAGTGTGAAAAGGGGCTGAATATTATGCGAGCTGTTTCCAGAGTGTGGTGGGGATCTCATCCTACTACTCTTAAATTAATGTATGGTGCTCTAGAGCGAAGCCATTTGGATTATGGAACATTTCTTTTCGATCCTCTTCCTAAATATTTGGACAAAAAACTTGAAAGAATTCAGTCCAAAGCGCTCAGAATAATTATTGGAGCGATGAAATCTTCTCCAATTAATTCTCTCCAGGTAGAATGTGTTGATCCCCCCTTAATTTTGAGGAGACAATTCCTTGCTGATAAATATATTTTTAAATCTTTTTCTGTATTGCGTCACCCTTTAGAACAAAGCCTTGATTATTTGTTCAATAACTTAAATAACGAAAAAAGATCGACGGATAAAAATTGACTTCCTCTCCTTCTAAAAAGTTTTCTTTCATTCAAATCTCTGTCCTCTTCCCTCCAAAATCTACAAAAAGATCCTATCCTTCCTATTTTCACTATCCCATTTGATTCTATCAATTATATCCCCAATGTTATAACTTCAGACTTCCGAACTGATATTTTAACCTCATCTAATCAAAATGTTGAGGAAAAATTTAAAAACATTACATCTTCTAAGTTTCCAGAATTTTCACTCATTTACACAGATGGTTCTAAGTCTGATAACAAAGATTGTGGAGCTGCGGTACACATTCCCTAATTCGATTTAGATTTGTCTTATAAATTGCCTAAAGAAATTTCTATATTTACTGCAGAATGCTTCGCAATTGAACAAGCTTTGAGCCAAATCCAGCTTTTCAATATTCGACGAGCCTTACTGTGCACTGACTCACTAAGCGCAGTGTTGAAAATTTCCTCAAATATCCATAAACCAGAAGACTATATTATTTATAATATCAGAAACACCCTTAAATCTTTAAATGAATTAAATTTCGAGACAATATTGGTTTGGGTCCCTGGCCATTTGGGAATTGAGGGTAACGAGAAAGCCGATTCTCTAGCTAAACTTGGAACAATTTCTGGCTCTAATCCTTTAGATTTTAGAATTCCTATCTCTGACGTCATCCCAATTCTTAAATCCAATATGATTCGCTCCTGGGAAGAAAATTGGTCTAATACGAAAACCCAAACTGGTGTTTTTTATGCTGGAATACAAAATCATATACCAAGTAAACCTTGGTTCCACGGCAAGAAAAAATCCAAAAGATTTATTTCCTGTATCTCGAGAATGAGAATTGGTTGCTCCATTGCATCCCATTTGTTTAAAATCCGGGTCCTAGATAGTCCACTCTGCCAGTGCGGCATGGAAAATGAGACTCTTGATCATGTTTTCTTTAATTGTAAAAATCATTCATCTTTCAAAGGCATTTATCGTTTACTTATAAAAATCACCCACCAATCTCCCCTTAGTATTCCTTATTTACTTTCTCTTAACAATTCTCGCATTTTCTCAGTTCTATACAAGTTCATAGACTTGAATGACTTCAATATTTGAGATTTCCTATTCCCGTATAGATTTCCCATAAAATTATAACCATCTCCCCTAACTTTAACGGCACATAGCACTCTTTTTAGGGTGAATTGCCTAATACAAAAAAAAAAAACATTATAAATGTGTAAGAGCCATTTTGTTGCATTACGATACATTTCCTTTCCTCATTTAAACAATGTTCAACAAACACACTTTTCACCGCAACCAACACTGATGATGAACACTGTAACGCTGTACGAAACGATGTCTAAAAAAGGAGGAAACGCAACAATAGTTACTTAAAAATTAATCACATTAATAATTTTGGCCCTAAAAAGGTGTTTTCATCCGTAGACATGAAAAATACTATGAATTAATGAAAACGATTCAAAGAGATGGAGCTCTTACGGTGAAAATGATTATTCGTAATTTAATAAGAATCTATTCAACTAATTGATAATTCCGGTTAAAAACTGGATTTCAGGCCTAACGAATGAATTAACAGGTTTTGATTGTTTTTTAACTTTTTAAAATTCTTTGTATCGTCATGAAAATGTAAGGTAAATCTATAAAATTATTTAATAATGTATTTCTGCATTTCGTTGAAATGCAAAAATATTCGGATTTTCAGGAACAAGTTTTCCGACATAATGATAATGTGTTCGTAATTCAGTAAAAGTTTACCAGGAATCCTGTTTACTCATTCGTAAGGCCTGCAATCCAGTTTTTAACTGTTACCAATATTACCAATAATTGGAAGATATTCTTCATGAATTAGCAATAGTCAATTTTCTCCGCGTACCCATACTGTTTCAGATTTTCAGTGTACGGAATACAAAACGAGAGGATAAAGTCGATTATAGAAAAGTCAGTGTAAAATTTGTAAAGTCAGTGTACAATTTGTAAAGTCATTGTAAAATTTGTAAAGTCAGTGTGCAATTTGTAAAGTCAGTGTGCAATTTGTAAAGTCAGTGTACAATTTGAAAAAGTCAGTTTACAATTTGTACAGTGTAAAATTTTATTTCACATAATGAAATTGAGTTTTTAGAAAACGAAGAACGAACGTTTATATTTTCACTTCAAGTCTCACAAAATAACTAAGTAGGTTTTAAACTTAAATGATTCAGCCTATCCCGCGGTTAAAACTACCTAAGTAGTTGGTTAAATTTCTTAACAAAACCATACGTATCCATTAGCGTCAGACCGTCAACTATACATAATATATTTCCTTACCAACTTAAGATTCAGTAGCTGGAATGGAAACCAGAGTACGATGAATGTATCGTTATCCCGGAATTATATCCTTCTCAAGATATAATTCAAATTAATCTTCTTACAGTTTCAAGTTGCTATTACAGCCGAATAACAGTACGTTTACAGGACCAACAATCATATTCAAATACGTGTTACCGAAATATAATGATTACATTTTGAAAAACGATTCACTTTAATTAAGCAATTAATATAATTATTTTTCTAAAAATGACACGCAATAATAGTGACTATCTTTTAAAGCCATTGAGACTATGGTAGCCACAATTGGGGTATATCTTGAGGCTTAAGGTAATGGGGGAGCGGAAGGAGATGGGCAAGCGAGGGGTAAGGAAGGAACTGGCTATTCAGATGTGGTCACCAAACACGGGAAAAGCCATTTTAAGCATTTCAATTCTGAATGGTGGTCTTACAACTGTGCAATACCGAGAGTGTCTTCCATTCTGGAACGTGCCACAAGTATACCAATATTCATTTTGAATTAACGAATTGTGAAATAATACAAATTCATCAAATAAAATTGACTTGTTCACGCCGTGATTTGAACCCGCGACGATGGTATTAATTAAAATCAATATTTAATTTAAGTTTAACTTCATTTCATTTAATTTAATTTCAACACAGTCCATTTCAAATCAGTGAGGTTCACATTGCCATTTTTTTTAAATAAATATATACAACTAATGTATCAATGAAATAAAATAAATATCCCAAAATGAGTCTGTTCCATTGGCGCAAGAAGCAGGGGATAATGGCATCCGTATCTACTCCGTATAAGTTTGGTTAAAAAGATGTTGTTGAAATTCCATTGCGACCTTAAAGTTATCCGGGGTTGAAAGTTAAGTTAAGCTAAGGTAGTTTTAGATAGAAAAGTCGAAAAGGTTTCTCCCGTTTTAATAGGAATACAGGAAAACATCATCTGGTTCTGTAATTAAGATAATGTTTTGGTTTTTTGTTACTTTATTCACATTTTACTTTTATTTAAGTTCTTGAGAATCTTTAATTTATAAAGTAAGATTGATTTGCTCGATAACATTCTTATTTACCCAGCCTTATTTACCGCGTCAAAGGTAATAGTTGTCAAGCTCTAAATAGCAATTAGAAGTATATTATTGGGTTGGCTCGAATGGTGCTTATATCTTTTATCGATATCATGATCGAATCTTTTTCAAGTAATTAAAGGCGCCATGTAGTTAATGGGCACATGCCACAATTTCAGAATTCTTGGCCAATTTAAAATCAGGAAAAAAACATTGGACTTTCGTTTTGATGTGGTTCTGGTGTTTCTACATTTGTAAACCATTCTTGATTGTCGCGAGTGAAAAAGTGTGGTCCTTTTTTTTGGTTTTCCTGTAGGTACTGTTTTACTTGTTTTTATAAATTTCTATGTCATGCCTTGTTATAAAGTCAGTTCTGTCGGTCTGTCGGGGTTCATTTTTGAATAATTTTTTTTCTTTGATGAATATTTAGCGTTCTCTGTTTTGTTGTTGTTCCAGTTTTCGTCATTTTTTTTCCAAACATGCATGTGCATAGTTGCAGCAACTTTGTCTATTTAGTTGTTGGACCGTTATATCTTGATCTATGTGTCAACCATGCCTACTAGCAAATACATTTAATAAGTCATTTCGGGTTTTTTGTGTATTTTGCTTTCTTAATAAAGTCTGTACATGATGGCGAAATATTTTATAAATATTTGTTTCAATGCTCATCTATAATTATTTCTAAATAAATAAGTGTAGTTTTTGATAATGACGGTCGTAAAATAAACATATTTTTATATACAACATAGTAATTTCTAAAGCGAAATAAATCATCTTGTTGTGTAACGACGCAGAACATACAACTATTGAATGATATTGTTTATTGTGTGCAAAAATAACAGAATATTTGCGTTTCAAAATATTTTTTTAACCAAGCACATAAAAACATAGACCGCGCTTGAGAGAAGACAGATAATTTACAATATTCTTGAACATAGATATCCCTATTCAATGTCGATATGAGATAAATCATTCTACTTACATGAAATGACACTTTTTCATTCTTAGCATAAATTGAAATAAATACTATTATATTTGCTGTCACTCACAGCCAGGGTTTTAAAAAAATGATTCGTTGCCGTGCAGATAATATTATGATAAATGTATTGTCTCTGAAATGGCAAAAATAAATCGAATTTCAACAAGATATTACACCAGGATATACCTACTTACGCACTCAAAAATTTGTTGCAAACAAAAAATGAAATCAGAGGAAAACAAAACTCTAATCAATAATAACCTCGTTATTATTATTATCAATCGAAGTTGTAAAATTTAAATTTTTGATACTGAAAACACAAATATACATAATGAAAAATTTTTTTAACTTGATTCCACTTATTCATTGATTAGTACGAATCGATTTCAAAAAGTTTCCTACATTCACCTTGTTGCATTTATCCCTTATTTTTTCAACACCACTATTTGCCAACGTTTCGGATAGCGTTACAGTGTTCATCATCAGGACTGATGTGTAGATTGTGGTGAAGTACGTGTTTATGTATCTAGAGGTGATACAGTGTTGCGCGCGTTAATCCTCTTGGGGCCGGAATTTCAGGATAGTTAATTTTATATTGTTTTCGGAGTTCAGTTTTGACGTAGCCGTCAAGTAACGGATACAAAGAACTATTAACCCCTTTGGTATCATCTTTATTAATATGCATGTTGCGTTTTCTCATCATTTTATGTTTCTTCTTGTTTTTTCTTCCAAATCGGTACACTCGTAGATCACACTTTATTTTTGCTTCAGAGCTTCAAGCGCACCCAGTTAAAAAAAATGAAAAAAATAAACTTAGTCTGATAACTTGATAAACTTGAATTGAAAACATTGGGATAAGAATATATGAATTGACTAAAAAACATTTTTCACGAAAAGTGATATTATTTCTTTCAGTTTTTTCACCGTCGATGTGGAAATATTATACATATTTTATGCCGGGATAAATGGATCTCTATGGCTTGATTTCAGCGATGAAAATATTTCTCTCTTTTGTATTTGAAAAACGTGGATATAAAGAAATTTAAAAATTCACGAGATGAGCCTTTCGCTCCAAAAAAGAAATGTAGCTGGGATAACTGGAACTTAAAAAAAATACAACATTTACCATATGTTACAGGACTAATAGCTGAAGCCCTCGGCATTGCCCGGGCTTAATACATGCCAAAGAGGTGTACTATTCGTATACGTCGTTCCATCCTCCATTTCTTAACCTTATATTATACCGATGAGTTTAGTAGTTAGTAGAGATGGATAATGACTTATTTTATTAAGAGCGGGAGCCACGGTACCAGCTCAATATTAGGAGTTGACTCAATTGAACGACGGCTTAATTGGACGGGTGCTGTGAGCTCAGAGCATATGAGCATTGGGAATACTGCGCTCGCCCGATACGTCTCTGTATGAAAGCGTATGAAAGATTGTACAACTCTTTGTATCCTTACGCGCGCCGCCTCGTACCAAGAGAAAAATAAGATGTTTGGTAGTTACGAGGTGTAGGTACAGTCCAAGTCCAGATCTCAGACTGTTAGACACCGTTCACAACTATATATTTTCTAAATTTATCATGATGAAAATAGTAACCGTTCAATGGAGCCGTGGTACGGTTTACCGAGAGGAGTAGGAATACGACTTATCAAAAAGAGCAATTAGTCAGTTTGTCAGAATGTTGACAATACAGAGATCGGGAGTTCAAAACTGAGAAAAGTCCGAATACTAATGATCTTTAATCAATTGAAATTTTGAAGAAACTATTAGAACTTATCTAACAAAACAAAGAAAGATAATTTAATTTTTTTTCTGTAGGAACACCCATCAAAAAACGAACATTGCGTCGTGAATTACTGAAGCAACGGGTTGCTTAGAATGGCTTCAGCTACGTTTAGTAAGGTCTTTCTTCCATAGGAATACGCAAGTATACCTACGATGTGTTTGCGCAAAGTTTCGCACTCTTGCACACTTCGCCGACATTTTGCAAACTCGTAGGCGACGCCAGTCACATGCTACAAGCCAAGCGAGGTTGTTCCCACTCACGTCTTTGACACTTTAACATGGCTTCACTAACTTGAAAAATGACATGATAGAAAAAAGACAGCTACATTATGGTTGTGAGTGAAGTGATTAAAGCATTTTGGTTTTAAAGTTTCAAGAATAGTTCAACAATTATTGTTGTGGCGACGCGGGTCACGTGATTTCAGTAGCGACATAAACGGACTGTACGCGACAAGTTGTTTGTGACGTGAGTAATGAGTATCCCTGTGGGAGAAGAACTTAACTGTAAGTAAAACCTAAAACCTATTGAAGCTTATAGTCTATTTTGAATGACTGCTCTTTAGCGTTTTAGAATGTATCGGCCACACAATAATGTCATTTTGGTACTGCAACAGACCAGTTTCTGAAATGTATTGAAATGGCAGGTGACAACACCACCTTTCGAGTAGCCTGATAATGTACAATATTTATTTTATTGTAAAACGAAATGGCTTCTCTCGAAAACCGTTCCACCCCGAAAGAATTCACATCGATTTGTGGGATTTCATGGATGACTGAAATAGATCCGAATATCGAATGTGATTCAGTATGGCTTCTATTTATTCGTCTCTTATTGTCAGGTTATACGCATTATCAACACCGTTTCTATCACGTAAAGATTAATGAAACCTAAAAACCTTTCGAAAATCCATTACCATAGCAGTTCCAAACACGTAGGTAATTCGTTATCATCGTAGTTTGAAAATCAAACAAGCCTTTTTAACTTTTCAATGAACATAACAAAAATTTAAACAAGAATATTTTTGAAAAGGTTAATCCACGTTTGCATTTTTGCTTCAGTTTGGTATTGTATTTGCATTGTAACAAAACTTAAAAATTGTTCGGATTTGTATTATTATTGAAATCATTTATAATATTGTGAAGTCGAATAGAGCTAAAACTATATTATAATGTATGCGGAGTATCGACATATTTTCGCATTAAATTTTATGAAACACAAAAATCTTTTTCGAAAACCAATAACTTTAAAAATATAAAACCATTGTTTTGAATTCGACTGCACAAATGTACATAAAACATTTAATAAAATATTTTTATTATGTTATAAAAATAATAATACTTTTTTGACTTCTAATTTTTGATCGTTTTAAATATTATTACGAGAAAAATTTTTTAATCGACTTTTATCTGATCGCGTTTATTTAACATCAAATGCAATCAAAATATTCAAAAAATTCAACCATTTTTCATGTCCTATTTCAGATTCTGATGCAGATTTCATTTCCATTCGGCTTACTATTGCACACACATAATATGCATTCACCGTAATGTATTCATCGGTTGACCCTGACATGTTCAACATCAATGCATTTTAATTTCCTCTCCAATATTATAGGGCGAGTAAAATTTCAAATAATTTCAAATCGACTAGATAAAAATCATGTGTATGGTTTACCTAGAGATCGGCACATCGGTTGATAGCATTTTATCAAATACTTCATTCGTTCGTCAATCCTCATTTGGCCACCAATAAACTTAACCGCGACAAGTTTTAGTTTACGATGGTATTTCAATGCCGACCCTTCCGTAATTGGGAATAGTGCAAATAATTAACTAAAGTTTAAGATTCTGACTAAGGAGGGATTCTTTTATGTTTTTTGTCTAGAGAGGGATATCAAGGAGTATTCCGCAATTGAATTGGCGCAGTCTACTTTAAGGGGTGACGGAGAAGTACTTTGCACGGGGGTACTTAATCTTCAATGAATATTTACGTTCAGCTGCAGAACCTCGGAAGTCGGAAGTGTTGGCGGCAGGCGTTATTATATATTACCCTTTGCTCGTGCCATTGGAATACTGTATAGTTGATCTGCAGTTCTGCGGAACAGAGAGAGTTGCCAAATGCATTTAATAGTATTTTGTTGAAATTTACGGTGCAAAATGTAATAATTATCTGTACAGCATAAACTACTATGTAACAGATCCATTTGCACTGTCTCTACATAATCTCAATTTTCAGGTCACCTGCATTAATTCTACAATATATTTTACTTTCGTAATAACTTTCAGAATTTATTTTTAACTCGACTCAAAAAGGTACTTATTAAAAATAAAATAAATAATAATTGATGCCTACTTATAAATAAACTTTTTATTATAAGCCTTCAATTGTCTGTATTTTATATAATTATGTGTCTATATTAAATAATAATAAAAAACAAGAAAAAACTTTTTCAAAAAATCAACAAAGTAATGAAATTTAGATTTTTCCCATCTATACAGCTTTAAATAACAGTTTAAATGAAGGGTGAGAGGCACTGCTACCTTCTTAAGAAATTGGCAACACTGGATGGGCCTGCTTTCGCGAAAGCTTTCTGATTACTTACTTGTATGTTTGTTTTTATAATATATTAAATTGAATCTTTTGAATAAAAATAATCTGATCTTCGGGCCCTTTGCAAAGACAGTGGTCTTCAAAATCAAAACCTCCGGTGATCATACCATATTAAAAAAATAATATTCTACAAATAAACTAACTAGAAGTTTGAAAAAACTAGTTTACTGAAATTCGTTTCCGTTTGTCTTGTAGTAATATTTTGTAGTAGTAAATAAGTTATTATGTGTAATGTTTAATGATTTGTAAATTCATGTTATATTTATTTTAGCCTAGCTTACTTTACTTAACTCTACTTAGATAGGTATATACCTATTGTAGTTATTATCACGAGTGAGTGCTGTTTTGCCATTTAAAGGCATCATAAAACAGTTTAACTTGCTAACAAATAATAAACAGTGTTTTTTTATAAATTGACTAATAATATTATTGAATCTATAATAAAAAAGTTTAACATAAAATGAGTTATGCAAATTAAACTTGATAACAATAACAATAAATATGGTTACATACCTCGAGAATAATAACATCCTAAGCAATCAGCAATATAGATTTCGTCGAAACCGATCTGCTCGGGTATGTAACGCATATTTGGGGAGGTACTTAGAAGGTTTTGGAGAAACTCAAAGCGTCTTGTTGGATATCTCCAAAGCCTTTGATAGGGTCTGGCACCGGGCGCTCGTCGGAAAGTTACCATTATATGGGATTCATTCAACCCTTCATAGTTGGATTGCGGATTTACTTAAAGGAAGAACAATTCAAACCGTAGTTGATGGATCTTCTCAAAATCAATGCGGGGGTGCCACAAGGATCTGTGCTGTCGCCGACTTTGTTTTTGTTGCACATCAACGATCTCATTGAATTTGAACCAATTCATTGCTACGCTGACGACAGCGCCGTTTACGAGAGTTATCCTTTTGAAAAGTCCCCTTCCGCTTATGATCTCCGTACAACTTGGGAAGTTTGGAGACAAAAAGTTGATCAACATCTCAAAAACCCAAGCGTGTCTGAGTTCTGAGTAGAAGCACCCTCCCCAATAAAGACTACATTGAAATGCTTGGAGTAAGTATATTAGACCGGCTAAGTATCGGGGCTCTATAGAAGCCGAGTAAATCTGGCTACCGATAAACTAGGTGTTTTGTATACGGCTAGTAGATTTTTCAATAATTACTAGCTGCGAACTTTATAAAAATCTCAAATAGCCCAACAATCAAATTTTGGAGCCACCTCTGGGCTTGAGACCCACAATACTTGAAAAACCTACTTGTTTCTGTGCAAAGGAGGGCAGTCCGTCTTATCTGTAATGCACAGACGCGATGTGGACATGCTGAGTCTGTTATACAGGTATTTTAATGGAGTCTGTTTTAAGGAGCTAGCAGTATTGACTCCTGGTGCACCGGTGCAAGTGTGTTAAACTCTACCTACATGAGTGGAATACCCGTTCGAAGTTGATGTTGGCTTCAAGAGAACGGGCCACTTCTTAGATTCGTTTTTATGTAAGACGGCTCGTATGTAGAACGAGTTACCGGCATCTGTTTTTCCTCCTTCATATAATCCAGGTCTCTTCAAGACCCGCATTAGTAAATCCCTCACTACAGCCCCTATCCTAACCCGCATCACAACGTACAGACAGGGGCGCTCTTGTGAGGGACACCATAACAAAAAGGGCTGAATTCTTAGTAAATCATTTCTAATTTTGAAAACGACAATAAAATAATTTTTTTATGTCCATAAACATGACTATTAAAAAAACTTATAGATATTTTATTTTTTATCAGACCATAGACTTTTTTACAACACATATACCAAATTTATTATTTGTGTAAGTAACTTAACATTGATGCAGATATCAAGTGAAGGTTTCAGAATTTATTGAATAAGCACCGTTTGAATTTTATTTTTATTTTTATTTATTTAATACATGTTATATTATTATGAAATTTACATAAAGTAGATATAATGAATCACCATACTAGGCGGCTGCCTGTTTCATGGTGACCAATTGAGTGTAATTAATTTGTATGAAATATGAAATCTAGTGTAAACATTTCAAATTAGTAACTACAGATGAAGCTAAAATTTTGGAAAAATTGTAATAAAAAGTAGAAGATAGAAATTAGAAAGAAGTAAATTAGCATTAGATTGTAAAATGTAAATAATTATATATATAATTTTTAATATGTGTGCATGCAAGCACACATGTGTATTTAGCAGCAGACATACCTATATACATATAACAGCACATGTATACATACACCCATATGACACATCCTCACGCATATAAACAATATATACACCTCTATCTGAGTACTTGGAATAGGCTACTAACACTATAACAATCACACATCAAAAAATCCCCGAGCGCTTTCCTGAAACTGTCGTATTTGGCTATTGATTTTATTTCTAACGTTAAATTATTGAATATTTTTGGAGCAAGAAAGTTAAATTGTCTTTGTGCCATTGAGGTTTTTATTGGGGGAATAGTATAATTCGATTTGTTGGAATATCTTGTATTATGGGTCGATTCAAAAATATTTTTTTTCGTATGTTTGAATTTATAGTAGGAGGATATGTTTTTGACGTATAAGGATTTTATGTTGAGTACTTTGAAGTCGTTAAATAAGTCCTTCGTGGGGTGAATATAGTGTACTTTGTAAATAGTCCGCATTATCAATTTTTGAGCTTTAATTAATGGATCTAATATCGTGTTAGAGCATCCTCCCCAGACTATTATACCGTAAGATATAATTGATTGGCATAAAGAAAAGTATACCGTTTTTAGTGTATTTTTATTTAGAATATTTCGTAATGACCTTAAGATATATGCCAGTTTCCGTAAACGGTTTGTAACATTTATTACGTGATCTTCCCATCGTAGTTTATTGTCAATTATTACACCCAAATATTTAATGGAATCTACTCGTTCTAGTGGATTGCACAGACAACTAGAGTTATCTCTACGAGAATGTATTTTTAGTGTATGATTGATTGAAGGCTGACTCGGAATATTAAGACTAAACGTTATATATTTCGTTTTAGTTATGTTTAAGGTGAGTAGATTATCATCCAACCACTGTTTAATAATTTGCAATGTTAGATCCGCTCTGTGAAATGTTTCTTCCCATGTCTTACTTTTTAGTACTAGGGCAGTGTCATCGGCGAAAGTGATTATATTGCCATCAATAATAGATAGTTGACATAAGTCATTGATATAAATGAGAAAAAGTGTGGGACCGAGTACACTGCCCTGTGGCACACCAAAGTTAATGCTAGTTGAATGGGATGGTTTATGCGATGGTAGCTTAACACATTGCTTTCTGTCTGTGAGGTATGATTTGAACCAATCAAATGCTTTATTCTTTATTCCGATTTTTTTGAGCTTGGCTAGAAGGATTGGATGAGATACTGTATCAAATGCCTTAGCTAAATCCAGAAATATTGCCAGACATTTATCACCTTTGTCTAAGGCTTGTGTTATATGTGATGTTAGTTCTAAAATAGCTGAATCTGTATTGAGTCCTTCTCTAAAGCCATACTGGTTTGACGAGAGTATGTTATATTTTGTAAGATGGTCGATAAGTCTTTTTTTTACTATTTTTTCAATAATTTTTGATAGTGATGATAATATAGAAATTGGTCTGTAGTTTGTTATGTCAGTAGGATTTCCGGACTTAAAAATTGGTTGAACTAGGGCAAGTTTGAGTTTGTTTGGGAATTCACCTTTAGTGAGACTGAGGTTGATGATATGTACTAATGGGTGGATTATAAAGGGTTCAACTGTTTTTAGTATAGTTGAGGAAATTTTGTCATGATTGCACGAATGAGAGGGCTTTAATTGTCTAATGGTTTGAGAAATTTCATCGTAGTTGATCGGGTTTAAGGTGAGTATATTATCTGTTTCACTGGCACATTGATTGATAATGTCGGCAAGGGCATTTTAATCGGTTGATGTCTTATTTAAAATCTTTGATGCTAGATTTTTACCGATATTGCAAAAGTATTCATTTATGTGATTGGTCACAGTGTCTGGATGGTCATTTAGGGAGGTGTCTTGGCCGTTGATGTTTAATTTATTGATTGTTTGTACTGGGTGATCAGTGTTAGATATTTCTTTGACGATATTCCAAATTTGTTTGTTATTATTACCGACTCTCACAGTTTTTCTTTGTAGTAGTTTTCTTTTGTGGTTTTAATGATATTATTACATATATTTCTGTACTTTTTATAAAATATTTGGGCTTGAATGTCTGGATTATTGAGTAAGTTTTTGTGAAGCTTGTCCCGTTTTTTAATACAAAAAATTAGGCCATCTGTTATCCATGGTTTCAGTTTTTTATTTTTTGAATTATTCACATGGGATTCTTCAGTGACATCCTCAATATGTTGCAAGAGAGTTTCAGAGAAGGTATTAAAAGCAATGTCTACGTCTGTGGAGTTTAGAGTGGAGAGCCAATTTTCTAAAATAATTTTAGAAGTTAGTTTCTCGAGATTAATGTGTTTCTTTTTTATATTACTACGTGACGTTCCGGTAGTGGGTTTATTATGCATAAGACCAATTGCTATTGAGAAATGGTCCGTTATGGTTGATTGATATATAATTCCCTTTGCATTTTTTTTTGTTCGTAGAAATATGTGATCAATACATGAGTTACTAGTATCAGTTACTCTAGTAGGAGCATTAATATAAGAAATAAGCCCGTGTTGAGTCATGAGATTTTTATAGTCGAGAGTTTGTGATGCTTTTGGCTTAAGTAAATCTATGTTAATGTCACCGATCACCATTAGCTCTTCATTTGGTGTACAGTTAAATAAGGCCAAGTCTAAGGATTTAAGGAAGGATGAAATATTTTGGTGTTAAGGTGACCTGTATAGTGCAAGAATTGTGGTTTGGATGGTTTTTATTTTAAGGCAGTTGGCATTATCAATGATTAATTCAGAGATAATCGGGTCCAGCACAGATTTTACATAGACAATTACTCCATCTGACTGTGTCTTATTATTTTGTGTATTGAAAACTGTAAATCCTGTAATGTTTTTGTGAGTGTAATTTGATTTGATCCAACATTCAGTTAAAATTATTATGTCAAAAATATTATTCAAATCGGCAAGTGTTACAAGAAGGTCATTATAGTTCTTATCAATGCTTCGAATGTTTGTTGAGAATATCTTTAATCGTTTATAGGGTTTTAGAATATTTATGCACTTTGAGGCATCATTGGTTTCAGGAGAAATCACGTTACCGTGGTTTTCTATTTGTAGATTAATATCAATCATTTCGTTTGACTAGTACCAGCTAATTGCATCACGAGCATGTATGAAGAGTATGGGTAAGTGTGATGAATAGATAAGAACAAGGTTAGTGAACAAAGATGTAATTAAAACAGAGTTAGAGCATTTCCAGTAACTTTCTTTCCAAGATTTAAATAGTATTGAGGTAAATGTATTAAGTGTTGTCAAGAAACAACCGCAAATATTAATGCTGGTGAGAAATATTCGTGTTAATAAAAGTGGTATTATTTGTTTATATGATGAGAATGTCGAAAAATAGGGTAAAACATTAGAATTTGTGACAGTAGTTACAGTGGGTTGCCATATTAATAGGGACACTTATGGAAAATGTGTTTTTCATACTTTGTGTTCATAAAACAAAGATGTTTATAATTTTAGGTGCGGTTATTATTATTTATTAACAAGGACATTGAATTTTGAAAATTATATACACCGTATTTGTCCTTAATCTGCGATTATTTTATTTTTTTTATTATTTTTAAACATTATCGAACAAAAAGTTAATATTTCGTAATTTCGCCTTTGGCCGCAATAACAGCTTGTACACGCCGTGGTATACTCTCAATGCACAATTTTGCAGTAATCTTTAGTTCAGGAGAATGATGCCACACCCGGATGAGGGTTTCGATGAGCTGCTGCTTCGTTTTGACCACGTCCTTGGCAATCTCCCTCTTGGTGAGCTCTTACAGGATTTCAATAGGGTTCATGTTAGGGGAATTCCCGGCAAAGGTAAAACCGGCACATTTTTTTTCAGCCATGAGTGCAGTGACAGTCCTGACCTTATGACAGGGTGCGGAGTTGTGCATATAAACGTATTCCTGGCCACCAGGGAACCATTCTCCGACTTGAGGCAGTAATCGATTTTCCAGTATTTGTCTATACTGATCCTGCCTCATAGTCCCTTGCACGATGTGGAGGCGCCTCATCCCTTTGGGAGAGATGACTGACCACACCATGATACTGGTAGGGTGTTTGATCGTCTCTACAAGGCAGTCCGGATGAAATTTCTCTCCTGGGCGTCATCGGACGAACGATGATTTATCCAACAAAATTTGGAATATGGACTCGTCAGAGAAGCACACCTAAAAAAAGGCCATAATCAAACTAATGGAATTTTTTTTAAGTTTGATAACCACAAAATTGTTAATTACCATATTCCAGTTCTCTATAGTCATGTTTTGGTGTGCGTTGGCCCATTCCAGTAGTTTTTTCCTCATATCTACTGTGAGGCGAGGTTTTTTAGCTGGCCGATGACCAATGAGGTTCTCCTCAGCCATTCTCCTTTGGACTCTCCTTTGGAAGACTTCGATATCATCTTTGTTGATCATCAAGGTCAGACGAGCCACACTCTTTTTGCTGTTTTGGAGACAGACGTCTTTGATTTTGCGGTCAGTACGAGGTGTAGTGATTCGTTTTCTGCCACATTTCCCATTGTGATTCAATTCGAGGGGCAGGTTTTGATTGATTTTCTAATTTATCCTGTTAACCACAGACTTTAAAATGCCTGTAATGGTTGCTATTTCCCTTTGAAAATGTTGAGTGTTTAACAATAGTGACTTTACTTCCGCACATTTTCTTTGGGACGTGTCTGAAGACCAAGCCATACTGAAAAAACAGAACATTGGACTCAATATGGAAAAACTATTCACTGAAATAAGATATGAAAAAAAAAATTACAAGATTAATAGATAATTAATAATTACTTACAATTTTGTAAAGCTAAACTGTTAAAACTCTTAAATATAATTATTATGTATATTTATTTACCAGAACTTCAATCACGAATTTTCACAAAAATGCTTACCACATGCAAAAAACCTTAAATTTTCGAGGGATGTGGCACTTTGCGAGTGTTGCCACTTCTTAAAAGTATCAGTGGTGATACCAGCAACAAAAATAACGAAGAAATGGCCATCATATCCAAGTTATTTAGAAGTAGAGACAACGTAAACATAAAAATCAGGAAATATTAGAACTGTCCTTATTAATATGGCAACCCACTGTATGTCAAAACTAGAGGAATCTGTTAAGGAAGGTATGAACACATTATTTTGGGTAAATACATTATTGATGATGGTGTAAATCATATAAAAACATGTGAGTAGGACAATACGTATGGAATGATCTACTGTTTTCTTATAGAATATTAAAGAGTCTTTAGTTTTTACCAAAATTAATAAACTATGGTAAGAGTAATTACAAAATAGATTAGCAATTTTTGCAATAGTTATGCTGTTACAAGAAAGTACGAATATGTTAATTTGAATGGTTAATAAATGGAAAATAGTTGTATGGATCATACGAAAACATAAAAATATTTACAGAATGATCTATTTTTTTCTTGAATAATGTTAAAAAATAATGTGTTTGGATGATAAGAAGTAAAATATGGTAAAAATGTTTAACAACAATATTAGCAGTTATTACAAAAATTATGTTCATACAAGAGAAATCTACTAAAGAAGGTAAGAATACATTATTTAGAGTATTTAAATTGTTAAGAGTGATACGAGACAAAGAGAAACTTGCAAGGAAAATAATATTTACGGAATGAACAAATTTTTGCTTAAAGGGTACTGAAAAAACTCGAGTTTCAAACAAAGGAGATAAAATATAGTAAGAATAGTAAGTAGCAAGATTAGCAATTATTACAATAATCGCTCTGTTACAAGATAAAAATACTAAAGACAGTAAAGATGCATTATTTTTTGTATATACTTTGTTACTAGAGATCCGGCACATATAAAAACTTGCGAAAAAAAAGATATCAGCCGAATGATTATTATTATTATGTAGCACAGTAAAGAATGAAATACCTTTTATCAACCGTCACAGTGATTGACGTTTTTGTCGATCGAGATCAAGGACATTTTTTATTGTGATGATTTTGGAGGTGTCCGTTTTTCTCAGCAGAATACGCCCCGAAGCCGTCCAGGAGTGTTTATAATCGTTTTCTTTCGAAATTTTTTTTGTTTGCGAAAGTAGATATTTTCCTTTTTGTGTCAGGTGTTCGGACACATAAATACGTTTGGCTTCTTGTGACAGTCCTAGGTCCGCTGTGTTTAGTTTATTTGTGGTAGTCTTTAGTAGAATTATATTTTCACCATCGCCGTCACCATAAGTTTTTTTTCCGATACATCATATATAAATGTGATCTAGGAGGTTTTGGTTAGACCCGAACAATATGAGTAGTTTTTCCTTTTAGGGATAACTTTTGTTGACTCCACCAAACACGGTCATAACTGTATTTGTCTTGTTCACTAAACTGTTCGCAATATCTTATGATGAACCCTAGAAAAGCGAGCTGTAGTAAGCTACGATGCATGGTCTGAGAACGTTAGCTTAGGAATCTTATCCGGCTTGCTGTTTTCAGGGACGGAGTTTAGCAGAATGGTTACCAAAAATTTATACACGAAGAATAGGGAACTCAGAGTACACTAATTATTTTTTCTAAATTAACAAAAATATGAAAAACTACATTCGTTTCGGTGAACGACGTCTATATTTTTGGTTTTGGCTGGATCTTAATGAAGGACGTCAAGCAATAGATTCTTCCAGACACACCACATACTGCAAGCAAACTTTTAAATAATACCACATTCGTGAGATGGCTCGAATAAAGAAAGAAACTCCTAGAATATACAAATAAAAAACAAAAAATAAAATCAACATTATATTAATTTTTCTAAAATCTTCCTTTTTAGCTAAAATCAAAATAAATATTCATAACAAGTTATGAATTATTGACGAATTTGATTTGTAGAACTCCATTTTAACTAAACAGTTTTTTATAATAAAATTACATTCCACAAAAAAAAAAAACCAATTTCGATCCATTGATATCGTCTATATTCTTTGAAAAATCAGTGTAAAATGTTTTTCCCGTGCAAGAAGTTGGAAGGGGGGGGGGGTGTCGGCTCTTGATGTCGCCCGAATCCTTACGAACGGAGTTGCTCTTGGTCGCCCGCCGCGCTATTGCCCGGAACATTTAGCTTATCGGTGCACCAACTTCAAGCGCTCCTTGAGTTTTTTTAAACATTAAAAGCCAATTTACACGACTACTGATTGTGGTATAACCCTATTTACCGATGAAAGGTTATACCATTGCGTTCCTTACCTTTTCCAGTACGACACATACTTTATACCATGTAACTCATTTTAATGTGAATACCGCACAAGAGTCCCAACTGCTTCCAACCGTCTGAGGCCTTTGAAGCGTATGGCATCCCCAATTATTGGGGCGTGTTGTGAGACGCAAGTTTATTGGGAGGGGAAGGAGATGGGGAAGAAGAAGGTGGGTAATTACATTGAAGTACCACCAAAAATCTCTGGATAGGACGTTTATTGAAAGCCAGAGAGTTATCCCGGGCAGAACACAAATATAAATTAGTGATGCACAATCCTAAATTAAAATGATATCCTGGCAAGATTCTCCAATCACATATACTACAATTTTTGAAAATGTAATGAAAGAAGAACTAGACGAATACCTAACATCAGAAAGTAA
Organism: Hesperophylax consimilis; assembly: GCF_061612785.1. NCBI lineage: Eukaryota > Metazoa > Arthropoda > Insecta > Trichoptera > Limnephilidae > Hesperophylax > Hesperophylax consimilis. Next base: position 36,921,175 of record NC_142848.1, read on the forward strand.
ACTCCAGAAGAATACGCCAAAAAAAGAAGTGATCAAATTCATTTATTTATAATATTTGTAATAATTATGACTGTAATTTTTAATGTTGTAATAGCTTTCATTTGTAAATAAATTGTTATTATGAATTAAGTAACCGTAATTCTTTCCTTACATATTACTTGGGAATAATTCTCAAAAATCGATTCTTACTAATTAAGTAATTTTTGATTAACTTTAAACACCTATGATAACTTTTTATCACTAGCACGTATTGACATAACAACATTTTTTTTGTCATAGTGTGGTGGCCATGTAAGGATCTATATTTGTTGTTTCTTTGTATTGATTACATATTATTATGACATTATCTAGTATAGAGGTAAAGGTAAAGCAAGGGGATTGTTGGCTTACTTGTTAGGTACATTGATCAAATCCTATTTGCCTCCCCGGTGGAGGCAATAGCGTGTTATGTAGGCAGTGAGTAGAGGCACTAACTTCTCCGCTGTAATCCTTCTGTAATGTTCGTCCGGACAAACACATGCACGGGCCCTGGATTTATTCCGCTCGGTGATGAAGAGTTAGATACGATTCGTTGCATTTGCGTGTTTCGTAAAACATAATTATCGAAAATTAGATGGTTGGAAATTGTGGAACAGCACTTTAACCAAAGATGGAAAGACAAAATTTAGAAGGGTATACATTTCTGATCACTTAAAAGATAGGTCCTACGCGGAGATAATTTTCTGTTAAAGAAATTGCTAATTTATGAAAAAATAAATTCAAATTATTCGTATTCCTGTTAAAACAGGATTATAGGCCACTACCGAATGAATTGATAGGTATCCTAAAAAACTTCAAGTAAAATACCAATTTTTTGTCATAGCGTCCGAACACGTGTTCGTAAAAGTTTTCACATTTTTGCATTTCGTCCTGATATATCATTAAGACCAACGCAAGTGGATGAACACGTGTTCCGATATTATTACGAATTTACTAACATTTAATGAGAAAACGGTGTACATTCCCGTTTTTAACAAGATGACTAATAATTTGAAGAGATTTGAAAGAAAACTGACGTCGTCAAATTACATACTACCTTTTGACTTAGAAATCGCAGAGATGCCAATGATATGGATAATCTGATCATAAAAGTATTTCAATATTCGGCACCGTTTAATTTCATCAAATGTAAAGTAAATTTAGGCTTACCTCAGATATACATATAGGCCTACAACACGCCTCTATTTCTTGATCTCCTAAGTGAATTAAAAAAGTGTACTTAAAAAATGACTATAAATTTCTTTAAAAAAAAATTATAAAATTATGCTGACCACTTTCCAAATATTATTAACATTGATTACTAAATACTTTGATAGTATTATATAATAAGATAGAAAATTAAAAGTTTTGATTTTGAGTAATAAACAATAAATATCTATGGGTTTGAGTTTAGTAGTCCCAAGGTTAAAAGCTGGCAAAGTATATCAATTAAAATATTCAAAAATAATATATAATACAACATATTGTTTGGTCATCGTGTATTTACAGAAGGCTTATAATACTGAATCGAGAAAATAATTACTCGTTCTGAGTAGGTACTTCTGAGTACTGAGTACTTCATTCGTTTGAGGTCTGAGTACTGAGTACTTCATTCGTTTGAGGTCTTAGTACTGAGTACTTTATTCGTTTGTATCGCTATTGAACTTCATCCTCTGTAGTGCCGTTGTTAAATATTCTGAAGGATTTACTCATGGGAAATCCAAACTTAATGTACGGGAATAATACATTAAGGCTTGTATGAAAGCTTATGCACTAGTAAAATTTTCAAAACGCGAAACGACGCTAAAAAAACAAAATGTATTTTCTTCTGAATCATTCATCTTAATGGAACAAAAAGGTTTGTGGAAAAGAGGAGAAAAACGATTGAGGCTCACAATAAATCATCGTCCGGTAAAATGGTGTTTCACGGAAAATGAAAAAAATAAAAATCAGTTTGTATTATTTTATTATGCTTTTTGGATATTTGTATCGCCGGATTCCCAGAACGTTATGAGTTGTACATTTAACGGATGTTATGCAGAAGGGAAACTGCCTTGGTTGATATACATATTTCGTAAAGCTATCCTTAAGAATGTATTCACAAACAAACAGAAACCTACAGAATTTAGGTAATAAAAACACATTTCCTTCGAGAGACACAAACATGTCGTAAAAAGCGTTTATTCTACTCTGATATAAATTGACAAAAATGAATCAATCATTCAAATTTTTCGGTGAGAGTAGATTTAAATAATTTCGTAATAAAAGAATAACATTTTTTTTTGTTGAAATGAATTTTTTTCTTTAAATTCTTCGTAAATCGATTAAATTTTATTTCAATGAAGGGCCCATAAAGAAGATTTCATCACGCCTCAAATTCTAATGAAGGGCGCATAAAATAAGATTTCATCATATTAGCTGCATGTTTAAATATTGGTTCGTTCTTATGCCGCCAGAGGTGCGCTCTGTCGGCCATCAAGGAAACTATAGCTGCCGTGCGAATTGATTATTTTCAAGGAACCTCAGAACCACTCAGAACGCGTGGATTTTTTACAAACGTCAATTATTTAACACCTAATTGTGGACAATTTTTATTGTAATGTAATTAATCCAATGAATTATTAACTTTCTGAAACATATTTTCTTCGATATTATCCATAAATTATATGAGCAGAAACGATGTTTTTTTAAGAAATCACGTATTACATGAGGCGATCCTATTTTAGTATGAAATCGAGACCTAATTTTTTGGGTTCAATCGCCTGCAAACCGAAATGAACCTTACGTTCGGTTAAAATTGAGTTGGTTCCGTCTAGATGTTGGCGTAATAATTCTATCAAACAATTATGCTGATAACTATTCAAATATTATTAACATTAATTACTAAATACCTGTATAATAAATATTATATAATAAGATAGAATATTATGGCATCAAAACTAATACTGCTTAATTTTATTTTACCTCAATAAATATTGTAAAAGATACCACCACTGATCCATTCACCGATCTTATTTTAGAAACTTGGAAATATCCACCAACCTTCCTGTTTTTTGTGATGATTATTAATAACCTGCTCGGCAAACGGAAAATTGCTTTGATAATAACGTCAATTACCTGTTGATCGGCCGCCCCAGGCATACTAGCTTTTAACCTTCTTGAAAACTTTTCGAGAATATGTACCTTTCAAAGTACCTATCCAATATCAGTTTAAGCTCAAATATTCATCTTGCGAACTTAAATAAAACAGAATTGTTCCGTATAAAATATTCAAACCCGGAACAGACATCATCTAATGAGAGAGCTAATTTACATGAAAAAAATATATATTTATTATTTTGATTGCGGTATCTTTTTGCAAATATTATTGTGTTTTATAAAGCGTACCAAACTGAGTGTACTAAATCTTCCGAGAATTCAATATATTTGTTTAAAACGTGGATATAATCAGCAGGTTTTATTTCTAAAAAGGTACTTAATACTAAAATTTTACTGAATACGTATTATCGTAGTGAGATATTAAATTTAGGTTTTATTTCTAACATTAAATTACGTCGGTTTATTTATTTATTTATTAATCTTAAGTTAGCTCACATCTTCGTGTGTGCTAATAGTTTTATAAACATATAAACATGTACATTGTTTGGCAAACATAATCTTTCTTTAAATATTTCAATAAAGTCACAAAAAAAAGAAACATTAATAATTGAGATAGACATATTTTCTTAATTCATTTTTGAACTTATTATTATTTTCTATCACAGCAATTTCCTTCGGGATTTTGTTATAGAGTTGAACGGCCTGGTACATCAGAGTTTTTTGGGTGCCTTTTTTTTTTCTTGTTGGCAATCTAATTTGCTTAGAATTTCTCGTCCCGTGTCCGTGTATCTCGTTATTGTAATTTATTTTTCTTTTCAGTTCCTTAGACATCATCCCTAATTTAATTTTATGTATAAAAATAAGTACATTCAAATACACAGATTGCTTCACCGTCAAAATATTCAGCTCCTTTAACATGTCTCTTATCCGTGTGTATATGTTGCGCTTAAGTATTATTCGCATTGCTGGTAGCATCTATGTAAATACGTTGTTTTCATGTCATAGAATGACCTGATTTTTTTTACACCCGGCATTTACCATGTCAAAGAGCGAATGGTAGCGGGTTTGTAGAGAGATAAATGAAGAGAACTTTTTTTCGGTAGATTACCTTTATTAAAATACAAGATGTACAGTTACACGCAAAATTTTTCAGAAGGTGAACATGGAAGCGAGATATTACAACTCAACAGGCGTGCTCGAACCCATAAATAAACCTCGAACCAGAGTGAATTTCATATCCGGAACGTCAGCTAACAAAGGACCGGGAGTTGTCTCAATGTGGCAAGTCGATAAATATTGCTAGTATGCAAAAAATAAATGTACGCGATTAGTTCCTAAAATGTCTTAAACGTTTTAACGAATTTTATGTTTCTTTACTGTATATCCGTATGTATTTTCATTTTGTAATTTTATTAATGATACACATTTATGCCTATTGGAGTAGTTGTAGTTCATAGGTTTTTCGTATACCTACTGTTTTCCAGAATTCATCCAGCTTTAATTATTAATCTACCCTACTGTGTATTTAAAACTAAATTACTACCAGAACCTGCCTCAAAACAGACTTTGTCTAGTGAGACGGGTATATAAAACAATGTAATTAATAATATCACAATAAATTAAACACCCGGGTTGCCGACAATGAAAACATAAAATTAATTTATTAAATAATAAAATACTTTGTAATAATGAATCAACGATTAAATCCAGCGGTATGCACTTTGCTATATGATTACATTCAGTGAAGATGATATCATGGTAGTTAACATGTATTATCTGATTACTCCCAATCTCCCACCGTGGTCGGTAAGGGGTAAGATTCTCGACTAGCAAGATAGAGCTCGCGGGTTCAAATCCCAAAGTAAATTTTATTAGATTATGGTATGTTCCAGAGTGAAAGATACTCTCAGTATCGCCCTAGTGTAAGGTCAACTTTCAGAATTGAAATGTTGCTTGAATTGGCTTTGACCGTGTTTGGTAACCAGATCTCAATAGCCAGGAACTTCCGCACCTTCCCCTTCCCGTCTCCTATCCCTCCCCACTACCTTCATCCTCACAACATACTTCAATTGGGGATGCCATAGGCTCACTGGCTGCAGACGGTTGTTAGCAGTTGGGACTCTTGAGCGCTTTTACATTAAAAAACTCTCTCTAAATGAATGGCTTTAGAGCTCTCGTAGAAAAATCTAAATAGCATAGATCCATGAAAAACAACTCAGATATTAAATGGAAAAACATGATTATTGCTAATTTATTAAGAATCTCCTCCAATTATTGGTGATACTGGTTTAAAACGGGATAGCGGGCCTTACGAATGAATTAACAGGTTTCCTGATAAACTTTTAGCTAATTACGAATGTGTTATCAAGATGTCGAACATGAAAATCCAAATATATTTTTGCAATACAACGAAATTTACTGTTTTTTTAATGATAAAGCAAATTGATAAAACATTTTTAAAATTATGTTTTATAAATAAGGCCAGTTAATTTATCGCGAGAGCGAAAATTGTTTTTTCTCGGTGTATTTTTTGGTTTTTCAACCAAATTTTCGGTTCACCCCAGTTCAATAATAAATGCTATAAATACTAACTCAATATATAATTTAAAAAATTTGTACCGAAAAATACTCACATACCGTTAAATTCGTAACAACTGTACGGAACTGGTGGTACAATAATTGAGATATATACACAAAGTAGAAGTAAAAAAGACAATAACCTTTTCGAAGTTCCAACTTATTTTTTCCAACCAAAAAAATATTTTTCCATTAAAGATTATTTATTTTTCCATTCAAACGATTCAACGTTCTTACCTAAAAACTACTTTAAAACGTTCGAATTTTACGAAAATATATCCATCTTTTTTACTTAGTAAAATCACCACCTACTAAGTTAGCGCACTTTACCCCCAGACACCATGTATAATTAAATCACTATGTGTCCACGTGCTCTTCAAAACAACACCCTTCTATCTTCAGAACTATAATTAAAAAAAATTCTAAACCCCCAAGACCCTCAAGAAAATATATTGTCACGTTGTTTATTACCTGTTATTATCGGTTTCTCCCCACTACGCTGTCAGCGAGGTTAATGGATTTGTTCTCAAAGAAATATTGTTCGGTCCCAATAAACGGTTCCACTGACCTTTGGATAAAAAGAAGTGTTGAATGATACATTATTGTTTGTCATTTATTAATGTTATTTTTTATTAATTATTTATTATTTTTATTAATTATTTATCATTTATTATTTATTAATGTTCCAAAAATTTGATTACGGTACTCGAAAATAAAACGGACAAAATTATTATTTTTTAATGATAAATTAGTGTTTATAACACAAGGTTTTCACTAACTAACTAACTAACCATCACGCCGTTTCCCCGCAGGGGTAGGCAGAGAGGACGGACCGCCAAACAACTCGGTCTTGGCACACACTCCTTGCCTCATTCACATTCATACATCGTCTCATACATACTCTTCTATTATTCTGACTCTTGACATGGCCCGACTCAAGTATCTGATTCACTTGGTCGTGCCATGTCTTCCTCGGGCGTCCCCGACTTCTGCTACCATTCACATTTGCACATTATGGTTTTATGCATAGCATAAAGGATAACAGATAATTAAAAGCAATAATTAGTCGTCTGAAATATGAATACAAATTGAAAATATCTCTCGAGTAAAAATAAATGCAGCCAACGGGAATTGAACCCGTACCTTCTGATGTCCGGTCAGGTGCTCTGAACCGCTGAGCTATGTCGGCTTATTTCCATCCCCCCCCCCAATCTTTACAAAATATGTAAAGTTTGAACACCACCATAAAACTAATAGAATAAAAATAGTAAGACTCACTGCGTTTCACTAGTAAATCGTTACTTTTTCATTTGCTTACCTACTTACATTTTGGCACAATATTTTAGTTTAAATTATTTTTGGATATTAGCAAATTTCGGCGTTCATAAAAAATAACATTCGATGAATTTATCGTTGAAAACAATTACTTTTAATTAGCTTTTTAACCCCATTTACAAAATTTGTTCAATTATCACAAGCGGCTTGTCACTGATTTTATTTAAATTTGACAGAAACCTGTTTTTGTATCTCCGCAGCAATAATAAGTGTAATTTGATGCAAGATTATATTTGCAACAATACCTCACTGCTGTCAAACAAACACCTGACTAGCATTATTAATGAGAGAAAAACGGTCGTTACGTCTGACAAAAGCTGGTTGCATTGCGTGTGGGGAAAGTTGTGGCAACGGGATTAGAGTTTGCAGCAAAATATTAAGCTTTGTATAAATTTAATGTTACTCCTGAAATCTGTGAAAATGATAGAATTTGACCAGCACCTGGTTATAATCACATAATACTGTGTTGTTTCTAACAATACTTGACCTCAAGTACAAAGGATATTCGCCGCGAACATACTGAACAGTTCTCGATGAAATGCAAATACAGTCCCTCTACAAAAATTTTAATAAACCAAAAGAAATTTTAAATGTTTTTTTTCGGGTAAAAACCGGAACGATAATATCATTGCGCCTGTGTCACTCAAATGAAAGTTTTTTTGTTTTTCCTTTCCAAATGTTTCTGGCTTTCACCCTTCAAGGGGTTTCTAGGCCATCATTTCAATTTTTTTAAATAGGGAAGGTGAATTTATATATTAATTACGTTTAAATTGGAAAATTACAAAATTTCATAAAAGATTGATAGAATAGTAAATATTTGTTAAGAGAGGGACAGCCAAAAAAAATTGTGATCTTAAGTTCCTACTTCTAGACCACAGAATGTACGATTTTAAACAGGTGAAAAGGAACGGAACAATGTCAAATCCTCATTCAAATAAGTCAGGTAAAAATAAATTAGAATTTTTTTTGGGAAAATGGGGGAATTGTTGAAACCACGGTTTTGATGGGATAGTCCTTTGTATTAAGGCATATCAGGCTCCCTTGGATTGACCAAGTTTCACCATTGTTTCGAGCTTCCGGATAGATAACACTCGAAATAGTTTGGCAACATCGCAAAATGTTTGCAGTTACTCCATCTACTGCCACGGCTGTCATGCGTCACAGTCCGCACACCGCGAAGTGTGCATTTTTTTGGTTATGTTATGTTGATTATCAGGTCATTTTAGATAGATTCGTGTCGAATTAATACATTGTTTCTTATTTTGAACACAATCAAATAATTCAGGATGGATCATACAAGCATTCAAATTCATTCAACAAAATTCGACTCACTTCTCAGCTGTCAAACTCGGAATGTTTTGACGCCATCTTTGATTCGAGGAATAGCGCCTAACGTGAAGTTCGAGCACTGATTAGTCAAATCGAACTTTAACCCGAGCGTCAGCGTTATTCAGATATAGTGAAAACGAAAAAATGACTAATCCGCGGATTAGTGCTTAGTCAGAACATAATTAGAGATAGTGAAATACCCCCTTAATCAGTGTAATACAATATACAGCCATTTGATGTTGAACCTCTAGCAGCATTCTAAATATGTGTAATACAATATATAGCTATTTCATGTTCAACCTCTATGGCAGCATTCTAAATATGTGTAATACAATATGTAGCTATTTGATGTTGAACCTCTATGGCAGCATTCTAAATATGTGTAATACAATATATAGCTATTTGATGTTGAACCTCTATGGCAGCCCCATTGACATAAATGAATAATAAAATATTATTTTCAATGGACAAATATTTTGGACAGTTACTTAATTTGTCCGTTTGGACAAATTTTCGTCCATTTTTTGTTTTTTTTTCGTTTACTTTTTTGTCCATTTGTAAACTTCAAATCTTTCCACGATGTTCACCATTGTAATTCTTTATAATCAAGTAGAAAATATAATTGAAGTGGCACAATCTTAATTAAACGTACGTTGTGTATAACAAATTAAAGGTTTATCTTGGAAGGTTGGAAGTTAACATTTTCAAAGAATATATGAACTATGCAAGATTGTAAAAGGATTAATGTTAGTCTGGTGGTCAAAAACTCGAAGACAAATTTAGATAGTTAAGTTATTAATATCACCACATAATCATTTTATAGATATTCAAATAATTAATGAGTTTAACTACATGATAAACCAATATTTTGATAGGGAAACTAAACAAAATGATTGCGTCTTTACGTGTTAATGAACCTGGTTGCGTCGCCATTTCGCTAGCCAGGTCTCCTCGTGTCTGCACTTATTTCTCGTTACTTTGATGGATCTGAACTCAGAAGAGAGTCAAATGCAGCTAACAGCGTGGTTATGTTGCCACTGGTCGAACGCTTAAATCTTCCAATCAATTTTTCATCATGTTATTCTAAACCGTTACACATTTAGACAAGGTTTTATTTTCATTTTCCTTCAATGATTGAATGTCAACAAATTGTTGATATTATATTTTAAAATTAAGTATATTTTTGATGACTAGACGAATATTTGAGGATTGTTTACAATACTTTAAATCAGTCACTTACGAATTAAAAGTAATTTAGTATAAGTAATGCGAATATACAATTTTGTTTTAGTAGGGTAGGAATCAGGGGGTCAATGTGTCCAATAGTGATACGTCCAAATCCATCCCTCCCACTGCGGTGCACGGCAAAAGTTCTCCCTCAACCAGTCTCTCCCGATCCGACCCGCCACGCAGTAGGTGGGCATCCGCCGCCAACACCTATACAAAACCTCACCCCGTGAACCCAGGCACCCCTTCTCAGTGTCCAATGTAGCGAACGACTTGAGATGAGGGCAGGAGTGTTGGTTATCCAATTAATGTTTCTACCCGCCTCCCAAATAAACAATAATTTTAAAAATAAAAATCTATAATCAGCCGTTTCCAATATTTCTGTGATAATCAATGAATTTAGCTACAATTGTATACACTGAACCATGATTTAAAGTTTGGAACTCAAATTAAATTCTCAGTAAAAATGTTTTCTCAAAGTATGGTTATATATGACTTAGATATTCAGATTCTATATCAGGAGATAGGAAAGTTTATTTTCTTCTATTGACTTTTGCTATGTTCGTTACCTGTTTTTTCTGATATTTATTTCTGTTGAAAAGGATTAGGTCCTTTCGATGGTATCTTACATAAGTTATCCTGAAACACTAATTTGATAATATTTATTTCCATCTTAGAGAAGATTTTTTGCCGAAATAGCTAAACCATATTCATATTCTGCGCATTCAACACCGAGACCATTTGGCAAATTGCATTTCTGGATTTAGTACGTACATACATATTTTCTAACTTTTCATAACTGTAATAATCAATTGATGATCCAATAAATCAGTTAATATCTGTTACCGCAGTTTGTCCCCTGTTTCTCTCCGGAATGTGCGGTTTTAAGGTTCAGATGGAATGACCCCGTTCAACGGAATGCAGCCTATTTGTACCGCCGCCGTAATACGAGACGCGCTAATATGTGATAATTCCGCCACTAAATGAGCCCGCCCGCGCCAGGTAGAGCTGCCTGATATCTTCCTTTCCGCTGCATTAGCTTCAACCTAATCTTATCAAACGGGATCTCATCGGATCACTGAACCATTGGATGCAGTTTAATCATGACGTTATTGCATATGTATGGAATCTGGTTTAACTCCAACGAATATAAAATGTTAAATCAAGCCTTACCATTACACAACTGCCGTGACGATGTACAGTGCAACACTGTCCAAAACGTTGGCTAAAGTAGTAGATAACACGGCATAATACCTCTTCTTCTTTCGTATGTCGGGTGGTCAGTGGTGAATATCTAGGTCATTGAGCCAGTCTAGGGCCTCAGGCGTCGCCCTGTGGACCTCATCAATCCCGGCGGGGAACGAATGCAGCGGGCATTCTTTGACAATAATAATTTTACCAGTGAAATTCTCAAATCATATCTTTCCTTTATTAGTTAATTTATCAATACATTATTTTCGGTAGAAATTTTTTAATGTACTTCGATCACGTACAGTCCCCCATTGCCATTGTGAGTAGGTACACTAGTGAAGGAACATATTGTTCTCTAAATAATGTTATTTTTGTAATAGGCCTGTAACAAAGATATAGAGGAAAGTATGAGGGTGGCCACAATAAATTGTCAAGGGACTGTATCATTGAATACGATCCTTTCTGTGTCACTCTCTTGACCAACCGTGATAAAAATACCTTCATAGTGCCTTCCTTCAACGCAGCGTAACTCTATGGGTTTTTGATCTTATTACGTATTTTTTTCTAAAATATTTTTCATATGCCCTTTTTTATTTATTGAAAAAAATATTGACTTTAAGTATTTGAGTAGATATTGAATTTTTAAAAAGCATTGTAGACTTCCGTTACATCGTGGATACGGCAAGGTTAAGTAGTTTAGTTTACGAGATGATATAATCATTATATACATATGGTGTGAGGAATTTTGAAGAAGTATAGAAACAAGATAGATCTACACTTCATAATCATGTAGTTTTGTAGTATATTATTTTCAGCAATAATTATTAGCCTGAAACACCTATATAAATTGAAAAAATCTTCCGAGAAAAATACATTCTGCCACCGGGAATTGAACCCGCAGCCTTCTGATTGCCGGTCAGATGCTCTACTTATTGCGCTACGTCAGCTTATTCAAAACCCGCCAAATTATTCAATATGTGCTGGTATTTTTCATTTAATTTTTTTTGTTTATTAGAGTTGTTTTCAATCTAGTAAGAGATTTAGCATTATCAATGCCATTCCTACAAAACTAAAGTCGTTTGTTTTCAAGTGAAAAAAAAAATATGATATCCTTTGTACTATGCAGAAAAACCTTTTCTATCAATAAAAATAATTAGTCTTATAGTATTTGTATTGCTAGAGTAGGAAAAATTGCACTCTGGGGAGAAAATTTACCAAAATGCGGCGTTTCAATGTATTTCTTATTCTAGAGTCTATACTCTCGAACGATTTCTAATATATCAACACATTTTTATTCATAGGCTGCTTATACACATGACGAAAAATGAGCGAGCCTAGCCACGAATCATGGAAAAGGAACGTAGTAACCTCAAGCCGCGTTTCGCGCCGTTCCTTTCCCATTATTTGTGGTGGTAGTAAAAGTAGATGTTATGGGGTGGAAAAAAATATTTTGAAATTCTACAAAAAAAACAAAAAAGGGATCAAATAACGTTGCTTTCATTTTATAGCGGTGGAATTCAATCAAAGTTTCACAACTTTTTAAAGCCACGAAAGTAGTTGAAAGTCATCAATTTTAATCTGTGATAACATTACACGTAAATTTAGCTAGTTTGCATGAAATATTAAATTTGAAAATATATTTATTTAAATTAATACATTGGAATATTTATGGCACATCCTCCGTTTGTTTTCTACAATTGCGGTTTCCTTAAAGCTAAATGCATTTTCCTCTTCCTGTGTTCACTTTCCTGCTCCACTCTAGGGGATAAAGTTAACGGATCGAATTGTAATATCCTTTGATTGGATTACATTTTCAAGTGATTTTGAGTGAGTTTCCCTCGGTACATAAGACCTAACGTAAGTATATCACAGCTAAACTGATAATACTTTTTAAAACCCTTCTCCCTTATAAGTAATGTGAACATAAGGGGATCATTTAGATTTATGTATCAACATGGTGAAAACATTATTTTGCTAATTGCAAAAGGCTACCGCGATGTTTGCAAGAGGGACAGAATAATTATTTACATTATGTGTAGGCGATCAGCGCTATTTTGATCAAAGGAGTTACATTATGACATTTTGTGGGAATAACGGGATTTTGAGTGTCTCTGGGACCCTACTTAAAGGTACAAAGCATCTATTTAACAAACTCTAGTCCCACTACGGGTTACACATATGATTAACTATTGAACTTGGTGGCTGAATTGTATTTATTACTTTACTTAGATGCATTTAAATATCAAATAACACAATAGGAATTAACAATAATATTGAGAACGTTCAAAACAACCAAAAATATTTAAAATGTCCTTTGAAGTCGATATTAGTTCCTAGCTAAGCAGATTACAGCCTATTCTAATGAAGGAACAATTATTGTTTTTTTTTTTACTTTAGGTAGTGTTTTATTTATACTTTTGTTTAGTATTGCATTACGTATAATTAACATGTACCTGTGGATAATTTTGAGTGACATGATTTAACAATTTTTCAAACTCGCCTTTACTCAAGTGAATTAACCCATCGGCCTCAAACGACGCCGTCCCGGCGCACAGTGGACGGAATGAAGAAAAAACACGAATTAATTGTTTGCTGGCTAAATATTAGTGCAATATTTTTTTTTAAATTTTATTAATAAATTATAACTATTTTTAAGTAAAAATATTAATATACTCTTATGTAGAAATTTACAACGACAAATAATTCAATACAATTTGAAGATATACAAATATCTGGGAAAATAAAATATATTAATCATAAATATTACATATTATAAGTCACTTCTATGAACACAAAAAGATGGGCAATAATCAGAAACACATATTTTATTAGAAATATGGTCGTATAGAAAATCTAGGTGCTAAAGGTGTCTCCGTTGTCATCGGAGTCTAAATCATCACTCAAATTTCCAGAGCCATTGGACGGAATTCTTAGTAGACTTAAAACTTCAGTTGGTAACACAGAACTTTTTTTTTTAGGAAGTGGTCGAATAGAGGAAATTACGGGGTCTGATGAGATTAACAAATTATTTAATATATCTTGATTGGTGCTTGTTCTGGAAACTTTTTGGGCTATGATGTTCTCGGTAGTACCTTATCTCTTTATGCCTCGATTCTTGCACATCTTCACTTAGTTGTCCTATTGGGAGTAAAAAGAATTTCATTACTCACGTATTGTTCTTTCGTTAACTTTAAGCCCACAATAAGCGCTAAAGCCTCTTCCCTTGAGTATGGATTAAGGATGTTTTTACATTTCATTGCAAAAGCTTGACGTATTCTTGATGCTCGACAAGGTAAAAATGTTATCTGTTTTACGAGTTTTGCAGCATCACTTTTTCCTGCGCTTCGAAAACTCATTTCTGCTGCTAACTGGACTTCATCAAGAGTGCGAGACTAACAGATCGTGCACTTTTTTCTGCTTTGATCTAGAACCACTATCTTGAAATATTTTTTTTGGTCTACCCAAAGATTTGGAGAAAACTAGCTTTTCTTGCAACCACTTTAAATTATGTTTTTCAAACCTCACAATATAACTGCGGCTTTTTCTCCATTTCTTCATTAGTTGTAGTGAAAAATTCTTATTGTTTTTGTAAAATGTAGGGCTCAAAATGTTAGAACCTGCCGCTATGTGGTATTTTTGTGTTACGTAATTAATTAAAAACTCTTTTGATTTAACAGAAGTGGCATTTAATATACCCCGTTCTTTTAATGCCTCGAATAATTCTCTCCGGGGAATGCATATAGGCCTTCTTGAAAATAACAAAATTGTTCAAGGAAGGACAAAAGATGATCACAATTTATATATGACATTAAAGGTGAGACTTCAGTCTACAATACGTTTATATTCATAAATGGGAACAAACGATGTTTTGTTTCTAAATGATAATTGAAATATGCATTTTAACAGCAAAAAAATTCAAAAATAGTGTAAAATTAGATGTTAGTTCAAATCTCACACACATAATATATTGATATATAGTTTAGTAAATTAAATTAAGAATACCTTGAGGAATGTCAACCATAACAAACTTTTGTAAATATATCCAAATGTCACTAATTACACAACCGTCTCTGCTCACGCGTAGGAGTGAACTGAAAAACGCGATGCCGAATATCCAACTTAAGACACACTTTGCAGCGTTGCCAAAATTCCATCAAGCCCTATCGACATATTTAAATTAACACAAAAAATGCAGAAACTATTGTACTACACTAAAAAAAATATAAATATTAAAAAAATTAACATTTGCAAAAACCACTTAATTCGCGTTTTTTTTTTCCATTCCGTCCAAAGTGCGGCGTGTGTACGGCGATGTGTCTTAAAATCAAACGACGCCGTCTCGGCGGGTCTGATGTCTGTCGGCTTAAAAACGAAAAAGGGATACATTAGTAATATCTGTGTTTAAAATTTTAAATGCCAATCACTCTGGAGATAATAAAGCATTCATTTCGTACTAATTGGCAGGACTCCGTTGGTACAGTTTTTTCCTGATATTTACGATTGAAATTTTGTTATATTTCAGCGTCATTGAATTTTTTTCAAAATGGCGTGTGGTTCGGGAATCGACAAGTTTTTTCGTAAAACGCGTGGTGGGCGGCTAACATCAGCCCAAATTGAAAAAAAAATATTATGTTAATAAGTATGATTAATGTACAACTTTTTTTAATCCAATTATAAAAAAAATGAAGAAAAAAAATTGATTTTGTAAAAAAATATTTTTATATCCTCGTTTAATAATATTATTATTATTTTTTTAAACTTAGCATATATTTTTTATATACCTTGATTCAATGCACAAGTAAATTAAAAGAAATCGTTTCGTTTTCATATTTAGTTTAAAAGTTATGTAAGATTTAGTACACCACTGCAGATTTAAAACTGGGTACAAAATTAATTCTGATGTGAAGGACATTTTTTTAGCTAGAACTGCACATATTGACGTGACGTTTAGCAATTTTTAATGTTTATGTCTGGGGGGGATTATATTATTTTATTTTGGTCCAAGATATGTATAAAATAACGTTTTTTGGTATTCCGCAGGGTTTCTCGGTGGCGCTTTTCTACTGCTTCCTCAACACGGAGGTGCAGAACGCCATGCGCCACCATCTGGAACGTTGGCAGGCAAAGCGCACAGTGGGCGGAGGCCGAAGGTATACCTACAACTACACCAAGGACTGGTCTCCTCGCTCCAGGACAGAGAGCATACGGTCAGTTGTATTTCTCTTTCCAGGGCTAATAAGGTATCGAGATGGAGCAGAAAGATGTACATCTTTTTACAGTGCGCAATGGAAAAAATACGGACAGAACCAGAGCAAGGGAACGAAAACGCAAGGTATGTTACATTTCTCTTTTCAGGGCTAATACAATAACAGTCTGGAGCAGATCGCAAGAGCACAGTGGGTATAACAGTTGGCAAACCTACAACTAAACCAAGACTAGTCTCCTAGCTAAAGAAATGAGAGCATACCGTCAATATGATTACTCTTCCAAGGGTTTGTTAGGAATTTAAGAGCAGAAAGCTTTGCTGCACTATCTGGAGCTCTGGAATATTACTAGGATATTTGCCTGTCATGCGAATTTTACTAAGGATAGTTCTCTAGATTCGAGAACAAAACATTTATAATATTTAATGTTTTCTCGGGAATTAAAGGAAGTGCTTAACGACAAAGTCTCTGCCGGTAGTTACAATAGGCTCAACATATTTATGGTTTCAGTGTAAGAAAAATTACAATTTATCTAAAACCGACAGCACAATAGGTCTCATAAGGTTGGTTCTATAGATGAGCGGATGGCCATTCATCACTGTCTTTGCACTATTAAATAAAAGGTACACGGAGTATTGCTGATTTATTTAAATCGGGTTTAAAACTGGATTTCAGGCCGTTTCCTGTTAAACTTTTTTATATTAGCTCCACATACAGGCCCTGAAAAAAATATTTTCCCTCAAGGCTTATGTCATCTTTAGGGAAGCTGTGTGGAGGCTCTTTCAAGGAAAGGAAGGAGAGGAAGACCTGGGAAAGAAAAATGTATGAGGGATGGATAGGAGTCTGGGGGTCAGTGTGTCTAAGAGTGACGGACGTTTGAATTCATCCTTCCCACTGTAGTGCTAGGCGATGGGAGTGGTAAAAGGACACCCTCAAACGGTCTCTCCAAATCCGGCCCGCCACAGAGTAGGAGGGCGGCAGCATCCGCCGTCAAGACAATGCTAAGTTGGGCACCCATGTTAAGTCACCAAACGTAGCGAACGTATGGCACATTAACACTTAACACATTCGTTTTTTTATTTAAAGTTTATTAGGAAACATATCAATTCATTTGTTAAGGGCCTGCAATACCTTTATTAACCGGATTACGACCAATTTGAAGAGATTCTAAATAAATTAGCAATATTTATATAAATAAGTATTCTGCGTATACGGTAGGCGGTGTAACCATGTACTGTACATTAAAGTCAAATATTTGATTGAAAATTGTGTTTGTTTTATTTGCGATCTCGCAGAATTTACACTGAAACTTCCGCGGCACTGATTTCCATAACTGTGAGCCCCGTCCCCGATTTTCGTTATTATAACAATTTTAAGAAAGTATAAGGCAGATACAAAAATATCCGCTTTTATTAGGAATAACTTGCTTCCAAATTTCCGCCCAATTCAGCTAATTGCAATTGAGTGTTTTTTTTTCAGATTTAAATCGGTTAATATTTGATTATTTTCTATATTACATAGGTTTATCACTCGGAACAACGACGTTTTTAGTATTATTATTATCAATGTAAATAGTTAAAATTATTCATGGTAGAAATTTGTTCGGAATATTCACTAGTTTTTTGATATTTTTTTATGTTGTGTAAAGTTGTGATAAAATTTGAAAAATATTACAAAATACACCAGATATTCCACTAAAAAGTGTGAAGTAATTCTGTTCTTTGCTTTCTGCTCCGTACAACGATATTACGATTTCTATATTTACCATAAAAATTTTAAATCATGCAAAATATTCCAGATTTTACTACAGAAGTCTTTGATAAAATATAGCGGGACGAACAATGAATATTAATTCACTCTTCTTGTAAAATTCTGTTTGATGACTACAGTATTTTAATTTACCGGAGTAAAAAAATTTAATTCATTTAGGTAGTTCAACATTAATTAAAAAGCGTTTGATTAAGGTTGTAACAAAAATGTTTAATCTTTATAATTTTCTTGTACTTCCGTAGAAAAGTAAGCTGTTATGGACATTTGTCAAGTGTAGGAACATAATTATACTATAAAATATATTCGGATGCTAAAAAATTACAATTAACAAAACGGCGCGCGTAACCACACAAATTTAAGCGAATTATTCGATAGGGGTGCAATTTAAATTCGACGGCAATCGTGAAAATTATGCAGAACTTTTTTGCATGCAGAGTGCGTTATTTAATGGAAAAATTCAGAGAACTGCTCAGTTATAAACCAAAAGTTCGTGTTGTTTGTCAATAACAACCAATATATTTTTTGTTAATATTATGATAACAAATTATTTACAACACTTGAACTCCCATTGAAACTCTCCTCACTGAAGCAAAGTACATCTACTAGTATATTGGAAGTGATAACTTGGTAGATATTGTTAGTACTTGTATAGATCGGAACACGAGCGTGGACATTTGAAAACAATTCTACGAAAATTGAACATTGATAACACACACAAAGGTTAAATACACATAAGATTTCGACAATATTTACTCATTTTATTGATCTTAAAATTATCACCATCAAAAATTACTTATAATTATTAATCTTTCCTTATCTGTGGTGTGTATTTACTACACATTGCTTCTTATAACTTTAATAACTATATAAATATAATAAATTCTGGGTTGAGCTTTTAGGTATTCCTCCGTTATACATTAATGCACTGAATTAAAAAAATAATATTTAACATAGTTTACAATTTCAATTAAAATTCAAAGATTTTTGTTAAAAATCGGGAACAAATACACCAATACAATGAACCGTGTAAATACTAATACGCGAAGAGTGTGCGAGGAAATGACACGCTATTGATGTCCCGCTTTAATTCGCTATGCGGGAACATGAGACATCCAAACGTCTGCAGTTGTATTTTGATTTAGACCATCGATACCTACGACTGCACAGCTGCCGCCAGCCGTTAGCCAGTCGCCCGTGAACCGTCGTTAGATGTTTCCCTCGCACGTTTCTTTAGCATTTGCCGAAGGTTTTTCATGTTTTCAGCAATTAAATTACAATTATTATCGCTTTTGATATAAAATATAGTAAACATAATCGATTAGCTTTGAATGTTCATATTTTTCCGATATTAAATCGCTTATTTGAGATGTGTATTGACTACACAGCACCGGAACGCGTGGATTTTTTTAGCACAGTAAGGAAAAGGTTAACAAAGCTTTCATTATAAAAAATGTGAATTATTCGGTCGCACGCAATGCGCTGGTTTATTTTTCGCATTTTCCACATAACCCTAATATTAAAATTTTATATTTATACGACGTTTTATTAGTTTGATGTTTTGGAAAATACAAGTTCATGATATGCGATTGTCAAATATACGAACTCACTTCAGCTCAGGCAGCTTGGTGTGTTATTTCCAAATGAAGTTAAAGTCAAAATTGTGCACTTCTCCCGGGTCTTGACCATTGTTTTTTGCATCAATGGCGTTAGCCAGAGATAAAAAATCTTACTGCGGAGTAAGTTAGACCATATTTAAGATGGTCCGATGTTCTGTTGTAGGGAACCAGCTTGCAAAATGCGGGTGTAAACTGTGAGCCCAACAGTTTAAATTTAGACTGACAGAATTCAATACTTCATTATTTGTGTGATAGCACTACGAAACAATACATATGATGTGTTCATTTCATTCCACCAATAACCCTACAGCTCGAAGAATAGCGTTCATTCATAATCAAGACGGGTTTCAACCCCCTCAACCGTTTTCATTAAAATAAAACCGTTTCCGGAATACCTCAGGGATAACGCCTTGAACCATTCCTATTTACTAACGATATTGGTGAAGAAGTATTTTCAAACTGACTATTTAGGCATTTTCATCTAATGAATGCTCGAACGATTCCATCCTTCCATATAACTATGTTGAATCCTTTTTCAAATACTTAGAATTCAACCATTTGTACATTTTTAATAGAACAAAAACCATGTCAATTTGGCTATAAATTCATATAGCTTATACTGATTTCTTCTCCAGGGTCAGTGCGTAGACCATTTTGGACAGAAATATTACTGCTATTATTTTAAAATGTGAAAGCTTTTCCGCTCTCCGAGGTATTAAAGTAATAATTTATGATATCATCGATAGCAAAATAATTCTGGCACAGGAATCGAAAAAACCCGCGAATCACAAAATCTATAAATAAATAAAAATATGGCAATTATAAATCTCATTGAGGCTTTTATTTTATAAAACGAAGTTCTTTTTCTGTAATATTTTCTTAGCTCGAAATTTTCAAATGTACGAAACAAAAGCAAAGCAAAATTTAAGCAGGTGGAATATTGAAGGGTCAACACGATTTAATAAAGAAAAACCCCAGGGAAAATATTTGGTTAGAGATAGCTTTGGGTTTGTTTAGAGCTTAGGTAAATTGTGTTATGGAAATTATGTAAAAGTGTAATTTGATGATGTTAAGAAGAGAAAATAACACGCAACGACTGGTGTTGAAATACCCGTAGTTTGGATATTTTACCAAAAAGCGATTAGGTATTTTAAATACCCTACCATTTTACGGTTTTCTAGCTCAAGCTCGTTTTTTAGCTCTTCATATTTTGGTTCCTTCTTTGGTAAATAGGCAAACGGTGGGCGAATTTTTAACAGTATGATCTGAAATTTCTAGGACTAGACATTTTTTCAGCTCGCTTCCGTCACAAGCTATCTAGCTTTGAAATTGTAAAGTGAGAAACATTTAAACATTTCTATTTTACCTCGATATTGAAACTATTAAAAAAAAGGTAAGGCAGTTAGAACAAACCCAAAAAAATGCTCCGTCTAAACTTCTTTTTTTTCTAGTTCGAAGTAAAAATCTTTCAAAAATGATTATGAAGCCGTGCATAAAGTATTAGTTAATAATAAAATGGGCTGTGAAACAAGAGAGAAGCCGTGCATAAAGGATTAGTTAGTAATAAATCGGCTGTGAAACTAGAGAGAAGCCGTGCATTAAGTATAAGTTAATAATATATTGGCTGCGAAACTAGAGATAAAGAACATCAAGTATTATTTCATAATAAATTGGCTGTGAAACTAGAAAGAAGTCGAGCATAAAGCATTAGTTAATAATATTTTTGGAATTATCAGATACTGTTGGTTGGCTATGACTTAATTGAATATTTCACGTTTTCTTTTAGAACTTAATACTTCAAGGAGAAAGCACATTTTCTTTAAATGCTTTTGTCTCAATTCACAACCAGTAGTACGTTCTCCCTACGTATTATAATATGATATAATATTTAATGGAAAGATTCTAATTCTAACAAGCGTTCACTTCGTTTAGCATTAGTACTTGTCCCGAGGGCGGCTGGAACCTGTAGCCGAGTTGTAAATAAATTAAAATTACACAAAGCCTCAGAGAGACTTGCAAATGATGTTGTATAATATATACGTATAATAATAATTGGTACATTACAAAGTAGCAAATATTAGACGATGCATAAGAACAATGTAACATTGGGTGTGTAAAGACATGTTAGGAAGAATAAATAAATCAATTTGATTATGAGTATGTTTAATCAGTTCGTATTCGTATATACTAATCAAACATTAATCATTGAAGATAATATTAGCGATTTTGAAACGATAATTTGAAACAGAAAAAGACATGGTCACATCTAGGAATTGAACCCAGGACCTCATCCTTGCCGGGGCGCTACTCTGCCGCTGAGCTAATCCGACCCTATTTCTTTCAGTGGTATTTAACTGTATCATACTTTAACTAATAACTTATAACAATATCTTCATTTTCATATTTGTATCGGCTGCTATCTTTATTTGGCTTTAGTTATCTTGTAGTTAAAGGAACAGGAGCGCATGTCACGTTTTAAGATTAAAATATAAAAGGACTAGTCTTTATTGATATGTTCTATCACACAAAGCTATATTTTTTTCATTCACGTTTTTTGTCATCTAAATAAATAAATAATAAATATATAATCATTGAATAACAAGAAATACGAATCAATGAAATGCGAAATACAAAAAAAAAACAGATAATAAAAAGTAACGGTTGCAACTCGGAATTGAACCCAAACCTTATCTTACCACGACAACACTCTCTCAATAGACCTATTGAAACATGGTTATATTCGGTCATTTATAATGAAAAAATATTATTACCCTAGAAATATATTCAATTAACTTAAAATTATTTTCTTCTTCAATTATTTGCAATGATTTATACTTTTGAGTATCACTGAAAGCTTCAAAAGGTATTCAGATAAATTCAAATAACTTCAAAATTTAAAAATAAACTACATTAGCAGTTTTAAGAATATTTGCGCAGGTATGAGCGTCAATGTACATTTATTATTTATAGGTATTAAATTAGCTTTTTAATAATAATTAGATGATGTGAAATACACTAAATTTTCCAAGTTTTCTGATAAAATATCGCTGGAAGAATTTTAGAAGCCGCCTAACTAACAAAACTTATGTTTCTCATCATTTGAAGAAATATCTACGTATTCATGTGAAGATAATAAATCCACCAATTAGGATTCAACGCAGAAGCAAGATGTACATAAAAGTTCGCCAATATAATCAAATTCCTTCACGGAATATTATATTATATTCCACAATACTGTGGGAGAATTATAACGCGAAGAAGCGATTTGTCTTATTTGACTTTCATGACCTTTCCTAGAATAATGACGAACGGCGAATAGCTCATTACTTCGTCGTATATTAAACGCGGCGAAACTTTGCCATTTTATCTTTGAAGGCTTTATTATTATTTCGCCTTATCACATTCATAAGTATTACTATAATTTTAAAACATTTAAAATCATTTCATGGAAATTATGAAATTCTGAAATATTTTATAATTAGACTAAAATAACTTAGTTTGAATACCACTTTATTTGAGTAAAATATATAAACAAACCGTTTTCGATTCGACCAGGGCCTCGATTCTTGACGAAGTCATTCCAATCGAACAACGAGTGGTTTGACCCACTCGTTGTTTGAGTGGAATGACTTTTGGTTTATGTAATTATGTACCTTCGACGAAACTCAAGAATAAGATTTTCGACCAATTTATGTACTTTCGACGGCAATTTCGAGCGGCCTGGATTGGAGAATAGATACCCTGAACCATCATCAGTATTTTATAAATCATTCAATATTGACATAAAAGAGGTAGAGAGATCGTCAATTTCTGTCTAAACTTTTGATCAATTTAAAGGAAATTGAAAATTATTTAGCAATTCTGGCATTTACAAGCTTATTTCTAATGACTGTCCACCATTTTACATCGGTAAGACTGCAAGAAATATTTAAATGAGGGTGGATGAACATATGACGTTCCTAAACAGTGTGGGTTTTTCAAATTTTTCAACACACTTAATTGAGAAAGATCACTTTCCATAAATCTTCTTATAAAGATGAACTGATATTACTGATATAAAGCTATTGATATTAATAAAGCCTTAAAAAATAAAACGAATGTATTAAATAAATTATAATATTATGTTTATCGTTACGAAGTAACCATTGGTTTCCAAACATGTCGATCCTTTTCGATTAAATTGTGGTTTATACAAAGTATTTTATTTTCATGTAATTAAAATGACACCACAAAGTAATTTTGCTATTATTGAAAATGTATTAAGTGAACAATTAGATTGATCAAATATCCCCATTTAATATTTACCCTTCCCTACATCCACTACCCGGTTACAAATGGGATTGCATGACATTAATTAATGAATTGATAAACCAATAATTTGAAGTGATTTAGAATAAAATAGTCATATCCATTTTTAACCTTTCTAAATCAGCGTCGAATTTAATTAAATGAAATATTCCATGTAAAGTACGACACTTTTTTAATCGTATTTCTAATGATTTATACAAACTACCGTAGCAAAAAGTATTATTTTCATAATGTTTACACAATAGCGCAGATGCTTCAGACATCAAACAAAAACTATAAACAAATTCAACACTTCGAACAATATTTATTTTATAAGTCTCCGAAGGCATGTATGAACATTTTATTTTGCTATTGTATCAATTGTTTTACAGTTTATGTAAATCATTCGATTCAACTGTAGTTTTCTCTCGGAACCATTGTTGTATTCAATCACGTGCAAGATCTCATTAACCCCACAATACTGACATTCGTCGAAATAAAATTAATGTGTTGACAGGCGTTCGTTTAAACTTTTTTGTACAGATAGGTGGATGCTTTTTCGAGCATCGATTTAACGGAGTGTTCAAGCACGAATATCTTTGAGTCGTCGAAAGATTGTAATAACTGCACTGTGATTCAACCCATACAAGCTAGAAGGTATATAAATCACTTTCTAATTTTGAAACGATGACGACGGGCGACAAATGCAATCTTAATTGGGGCGATTAATACTTTGGGTTGGGTTGACTAATACCAGAGTGGGCTCCGTGGTTGAGGGGTAAGGCTCACTAGTAGCAATCCGAATGTCACGGGTTCAATTCCCGGCGTGCACAAGTAAATTTTATTGGATTAATTTTTGTTATTTCACAATGTATTCATAAAAATAATATATTTTATACTTCCGGCACGCTCCGAGTGGAAGATACTCTCAGTACCGCCCTGGTATAAGACCACCATTCAGAATTGAAACATTGTTTGAAATAACTGTAGACCAGATCTGAATAGCGAGGTACTTCCTTACCTTCCTCCCCCACATCTCCTTCCCCTCTCCAATACCTTCAGCCTCACAACATAACCCAATCGGGTATGTCATAGTCTCACTGGCTCTAGGTTGGGAGCAGTTGGGATTCTTCTGCAGTATTCACATTTTTTAAAAGAGTCCGAAAGTCTGGTGAATTAGTTTATGAAATATTCAGATGCATTTAATTGCTTCTTTCGGCGCGACGTTTTAGGTTGTTTATTGAGTTAAAAAAAAAAAAAAAATTACCACAATACATATTTAAATGAGAAACAGTTTTAACCTCGTAATAATAAAATTGTCATGAAAAAAGCATTACCTATTAACATAACATTTATTATGATTCCTTAGAAAACAGTGTGCAATATAGTTGTGAATGATGAATAGGTACTTGGAGCAGGTGGATGAGTTTATGTATTTGGGAAGTATGTTCTAGAGATATGGAAAGGTTGATATAGATATTGAAAGAAGGGTAAATGCAGATAACGAAGGTTAATGAAGGGCTTAAAAAAATATTCAAAGAATCGAAGCTAGCAGTTCACAATGATTGCTGGTACCTACCCTGATGTATGGCAGTGAGGTACAGTGGAACTGGCAGAGAAAGGATGCAAGCAGACTGAATGCTGTGGAAATGAGATCCCTGAGGCGTATGTATGGTAAAACCATGTATGATCGTATGAAAAATGTGGAGAACTGCAAAGAATCCAATGCTCATGTAAGCGTAATGAGTAAGATAAAAAAAGGGACCGTTAGATGGTTTGGGCATGTAAACCAAAAAAACGAATAAAGGAGTGTAAGGAAAATATATGAAGTAAATGTGAAGGGTAGAAGAAGTTGGGGACGCCCGAGGAAGATATGGCACGATCAAGTGAATCAGATACTTAAATCGGGCCATGTCAAGAGTCAGAATAATAGAAAAGTATGTACGAGATGATATTTTTTCTAGATTCTTATTTTCCATGAAGTGGTGTCATCATTAAAATTGACTGAATTTATAGTTAATGTTCTTCATAAAAAATAGAACAGCGTCACACGCGCCTCACAATTTTTACCTCATATGGGTGTCTAAAATGTTACATTACTATTATACACTTGGAGGCTTTGTATTTTATCGGTAGGGAAAAAATTGTAACCTAAAAAATCCCTACTAAAATTGCATGTTTTTGCAACATCATCAGCCAAAGCATCAGCACTAGCAGCCAACCGTGGCCAAATATTACAAACATGTTTTTTTGTGTTGCGTTGGGAGTAGGAAGGAGTCAGCTATGGCATACTTTATGAATTCCTCCGCATTCGACTGTTAACCATAGAAAACCTTAATGGGGAGGAAGCGGCCATTTTTCAACATGAAACAGAGATGGCCTTCATTATTTTTTTTTTTTTTTTTTTTATTTAAAGAAAGCAAGACAAAAATATATATTACAGTAAATAATAAAATAAAATACAGAAAAAAACAGAAAAGTTCCAATAAACTACTTTTCAGTAGTTTGTCGATGGCAACTTTTCACAAAAAATATCAAAAAAAGATAAAAACTTATTTTACTTAATGACTACAGTGATAACAATAAAAAATAACAATTTGTTTTGAAAATATAAAAACATATACACAACAGTGATAGTATCTACCTATAGTTTGTATTAGACTCTAATACAAACTATTTCTTTCAGCGAGCCAATTTTTCAACATAATATTTGTTTTTACATTTGTACATTTTTTTATTTCAGCAGGTAACATATTTAAGCAACTAGGTATCATGTAGTCCAGTGTTCTTTGTCCATATTTGTTTAAATGCTTAGGTACAATTAGTCCTTCATTTATCGTAAAACGAGTATTGTAAGTGTGGTCTAGTCTATTTATGTATATAGGGCTATTCATATGCTGAAATATAATTTTATACCACAGAATTGATCTTACTGAGAAAATTTTAAGATTCTGATAAAGGTATGGAACAATATGCCTTTTTTCGTATAAACTTTTATTAGCTAATAATTTAACTAGTAAATTTTGAACTGATTGAACATGGTTTATATTTGTTTTACATGAAAGTCCCCAAGCTGTGATTCCATACCTTATAATAGATTCAGCTAGTGATAAATAAATTATTCTAAGTGTACCTATTGGAACATAGAATTTTAATTGATATAATCTATTAACAATAGATCTCAGACGTTCACAGAATTTATTTATTTGTAAGTCCCATTTGAAAAAACAATCAATAATAATACCTAAATATACATACTCTGTGACCAGTTCAATATTTTCACATGTACATATTGCAGGAATACCAACATGTAAGCAATTTGAAGTGTGTGTCTTTATTTCAGGTGTAATAATATTTGCCTTAGCATTGGGTGATCTAATATGTATCAATTTAGTTTTTTTGGCATTTATAATTAAACCAGAGTCGTGAGACCATTTCAAAAGTTCAATGGAATCTTTTTGTAATAGTTCAATACATAATTGCAAATCACTGCGAGAAATCACCAATGCAGTATCGTCCGCATATACAAAGTGTTTTACATGTTTAAAAATGTACTTAATAAAAGATACATAAATAATATATAAAATTGGGCCTAATATGGAACCTTGAGGAACACCTGCTAATATTTTCCTTTGTTTACTTAAGGTGTTCAAAAGTTTTATTTTCATGCATCGGTTGCTCAAGTAATTATCAAAGAGTTTTAAAAGTTTCCCTCTTATTCCTATGATTTCTAATATTTTCAATAATTTTTTGTGATTAATAGTGTCAAATGCCTTGGAATAATCTATAAATAAGACTAATACATGATTTTTACTATTTAATTCATTATTTATTAGGCTGGCAAACTTCTGAATTAGCATTTCAGTGCCCTTTTTTTTCTGGAATCCGTTTTGATTTGTATCAATAATAGAAAAATCTTCTAAATATTTAATCAATTTCAGCTGAATGTATTTTTCAAGGATTTTTTCGAGTGATGGCAAAATACTAATCGGTTTATAATTACCCAATACAGTGTGATCACCGCCTTTATAAATGGGTCGGATGATACTACATTTTAATTCATCTGGAATTTTTGCCTCAAATATGATTCTATTAACAAAATGAGTTATAATTGGACCTAAGGTAGATATGTGTTTTTTAATATCGCTCATTCTGATATTATCAATTCCAGGAGAAGAGTTTTTAAGTTGTCTTACAATGCTTTCTATATCAGCAATTTTGGCCCTTGGTAGGTACATACTTTGAGGCATCTCCTCTGGTTCAAACCCAGTTGTCCTGTAATTACATTTTTGTAACATATTGCAAACACTATCAAAGAAATAATTAACAAAATCATTATTTACATTTTCTTTGGTCTGATCTTTCATCAAATATTTGGAGGCAACTTGGTCACAATTATTTTTACATTTCTTTCCTAAAATTTGATTACACTCGTCCCATGTTTTTTTTGAATCTTGAAAAAGGTTTTTGAATTTATCATTATAGTATGTGGTTTTTAATTTAATTAGCAATTTATTTAAAACATTTCGGTAACACTTATATTCTTTTTCATAGTATTTGTTTGTTGGAGCATTTTTCCAACGTTTATATAAATAATCTCTTTTTTTAATTTTATATAGTGCATCCGCAGATATCCAATCATTTATGGCATGAGGTCTGCTTTTAGATTTTTTGCTAATTTCAATCGTGCTGTTTTTGTACAAGTCATCAAAATAATTTTTAATTTTTAAATAAATAACAGAACATTCGGTTTCTTTTAGAAGCGATTTCCAATCATAATTACAAATATTTTTATCGATCAGTTTTTGCGAAAGAATTTTCACGTTATTAGAATCAGAAGATTTGAAATTATCTATCGAGTTATGTTGTATACTAACAGCCGTTGTATTGTGACGAGGATATTTCTGACAAGAATGCTAGCTTATTTAAATTCGGAGGTCGGTATATTGCTAAGACATTTAAAGTGCTGTTATTTGGAAGTGTCAATATTCCAAAAACATTCTCAAAATATTTTGTGTCCAGAACTATTTGTGAGAAGGAGAGGTTATTCTTTACATATAACAGAATTCCTCCACCGGATTTATGGCTTCTACAATAGTGATACGAATTGTATCCGGGAATATCATACAGATTAACAAGTTCCGAATGAATTGCATTTTCGCAAAGCATGAGTATATCAATTTGATTTAAACTGTCTTTAAAATAAACATGAAATAGGTCCCAATACTTACATATTGATCTAATGTTTAGTTCCACAAAATTAAGTTTACTCGTTTTACATTTTATTTTATCTTGTTTTTGAAACCATTCATGCAGGTTATTTACCTTACAAAAATTAATATCATTTTCATCATCTATGTAACTAAAAGACATAATGTTTGTGAAGAAAGTACTTAATAACTAAAAAAAAAATTTCACAAGTATTTGTATCTCATGTCGGTACAAGCCATTGTTATAACTAATTGTGAAAACTGAATTTGATTTTGATGACAAACTATAAATTAGCAGCATATGTACACGGATAATATCAAGGTTGACTTGAAATAGTTTTGGTGACAATATTGAACAACTTAGCATTATATTACTAGTGATAATATTATAAAGATGATACATACTATGTAGTATATTAATTTTGTTTTGTATAAATAATATTTTACAAACATTAACACTTTGAGAGTAGGCCAATATTTTAATGCTTTGTTTTTGTCTTAAAATTTTACAGAAATAGATAATTAAATATTTGTTGGATATTTCTGATAAATCATTAGCTCTTCGATGGCAGATTAATAATATTAAAATGTTTCTCAATTGTTTTAAAGTTTTAATATTTATAGCTAAATTGTGTGAAATGTCAGAAAACAAGCGTATTTGAAACAAAAAAATAAATTTTGGTATTGAGTTTTTAGTATTGTTAAGAATTTTAAAGTTAGTTATTAAGAATGTTAAAGTAGGTACATACCTATTCATAATTTATACGCCCTTGGGCAATAGTCAACATTTTTTTTTAAATACGTACAATTTTTGCTATTTGCTTTATGATTTGTATCGTTTGTTGACTTAAAAGTATTGTTTTGAAAATCACAATTTTTACATTTTTCTTCTTTGTTTTTGTTGGGACAGTCTTTCCAAGGATGATCCATGGCACAGTGCAGGCACGAAGCATTCTTGTCCTTATTAAAGCAGTTGACAGCTGAATGACCAAATCTCAGGCAATGGAAGCATTGCATTATTGGATTAGCATCCTCCACCCGCACTCTGTGGTATCCAATATTAATTTTCTCTTTAGATATGAGATATTTCCTAAGTTTTCCATTTGTTTCAATTATATCATTTGTAAGATTATTTTGTCCTTTTGGTTTAAGCATTTTTACTTATTTTACTGAGTTTTTTGGATTTTCATCCATGATGATTTTAATTCCATCATTTTGGGTTTTTAATGATTCTATTATTTCTTCTTCTGATAGGTCGATAGGTAGATTTCTGATGAATAGTTTGGGATTTTTTTTTTCTAATTCTTTCGCGATCATATTATTTTTGAAGACCATATTTATTTGTTCTGTTAGTTTTTTTGCGTGATCCTTATTGGGGCAAGAGATGATTAGTTTCTTATTTGATGCTTTTTGCACTCCATTTACTGCAATCCCCAAATGCGATGTTTTAATTTTTTTAACTATCATGTCTCGAATATCATCAGATGTTGTATTAGTATTTTCACTTGCAATTATTAATGAGTATTTGGCCTCTGGTATAGGTATTGAGAGGGTTGACTTGTTGTACGTTGTATTAATTGATCCATTTTTTTCCTTTAAATAATTTTCAATTTTTTCTGAATGTTTTTCTTCATTTAATATAAGTTTATTTAATAGCTCAATTATTTTTTCTTGTAGTTGAAGTTTTTCCTTGCACCATATTTCCTCTAGCTGGTGTATATCTTGTTCTATGTTACTCCTTTGTTTTGCCTCTTTGACAGATGAGCATTTTCCTATTTCAATTTTAATTGAGTCAATTAATAATTGGACACTTCGGTCCATAATGAGTTTTTTTTTTTGCGGACTGTCCTGGCTGCGTTTAGTTGCTTTGTTTTTGCAACAACAATATGTTAAACTGGGTATCACTGTGATTTGTGGTTACTGAGTTTATCGAAATTTCTGAAACGTGCGAGCTGCACGGCGACAGAAACTAGACTTGACATCAGTATATATGATGTTCTGCATTATGAGGTGAGCCAAGGCCGAGTTAATTGGCAGTACGTCCTCTCTGCCTACTTCTACGGGAAACGTCGTGATGGTTAGTTAATTAGCTTGATATTGATTTTTTGATGGGCCCTAGCAAGAACTGTGCATATCTCAAAAATAATATATATTCCATATTCCAATTAATATTCCTTAAAGGAATATGCACAGTTCATTCTTTTAAAAAAGTCAACCCCTAATATTGGTTCGCAAGCATCCAATGCGTATGATCCTCACGTATTTAGGAAAAAATAAACCTCAAGTCGTTTGGAATTATTGTCACATTCGAATCGTTTTCGTTTTTGGTGATGTGTCAAATAATGCGATCGTGAATTTGAGGCTATTCTAGTCACGTATCGTCCCTCGCTATTGATACAATATTATGTCTTTCACACAGACACCAGACTCGTGTCTATGTCAATACGATTGGGATTAGGGAAACGAATTGTCAATAAGGGAGATAATAGATTTATGAAAACTAGGGTGCACACGAAAATAGTAATGTTTTTAATGCTTAATTGATAAATTTTGATGCTACACGATGCCTACCGTCGAATTCGATGGTATGCAACGTGAAACTTCATTGATCCGAATACTGCTTGACATTGGGACGAACCTTATTTTTTATAGTATGACAGATTAATCAACCATTTACATTACAAGATTTATTTTTTTAACATTGTTAACATTTGTTTTATAATTTTTATTAAATATCATCATTGCTGTATGCCATGTATGCTGAGCTAGAAAGTCTGTTCCAAGTTTTCAGGCAAGTATTGTTTAAGGGGGTGGTGATGTAGGAACTATTAATTTTAGTCACTGGCAATTTCTAAAATCTCTTCACTGGGACGCATGCGCGTTCCAGAGAAGCAGCCAGTGCAATTTTTAAAGTTTTCATAGGAAGTTCATTCTGTCTCGAGCAACCTGCAGTGCAACACGTAATTCCTGTATCGCGTATGATAGCGGCTTCTCCTTCCCAAAACAAAACTTTTCCTTGGCGCACACTCTTTGCTTCGTAGACCTGCAAACTTATTATCAAGCATACCTTATTTTCTATAATTTTCATTCGTGATACGAAAATTTTATGATCGCTTCGAAAAACCCAGCCACGAAGAAAGCCTTAAATATTTAAAATTTATTATTACAAATATATCTGCTTATCTACGTGACATGTGCTACGTTTTTGATATGTATGTTTGGTGTATGACGCCTTCACCTTCAAGTAAAGGGGGGTTGCTCTCATAGTATATTCACACATATTCTAATTGAGGGGGCGCAATATGTTGAGTAAACAGTTGTTTTCGAAGTAGAACGATCTCATTTGTTGGTACATAAACGAAATTGATTTGTATTTAGGTCGGAATCAATTTTGCTAGGCATAGCTTGATCAGTAAAAACAAACAAATTAACAAGCTTAATCATCAAATAAATTGTGTTTGTCAATGTTCGTGATTTATTTTTCTAAATAAAATTAAATAAATTGTTTTGCCCAAGAAGACAGATTTTCATGGGATATCAGTAAGGCTTATTCTTCGTGAGTCTTCTGGCGTTCTGTTTTAGTTTTCTAGATTTACCTGTTCTTAGAGACTTCATAAATCCGACTGCAAATCCTTTCAAATCTGTAATTCTCTCTCTCGAATAAGTCCAGTGATAGGTACGGTGAATTCTTCGTTCAACTATAAGTAGTGCAGCATATCCAACACAGTTTCAGTCGATGATTGTGAGTAGGACGATTGTCGGCCTCTTTTTTTAAATTTATTTAAATTTTTTTATTTTTATATATTTTTTTTATGTGACAGCTCACAAGAGTGAACTTGTCACCACCCGGTTGGGCGGAGTTGCGAGGCGGAATTAGGTAGGGGCTGTAGGAAGGGATTTGTTAATGCGGGCCTTGAAGAGGCTCGGATTATAGGAGGGAGGGAAAACAGATGCCTGTAGCTCGTTCCTTGTTCCTTATCCACTAGATTATCTTTTAGAATATATTTATTGTTACTATTTGAGTCTTACTGTCTGGAGTCAAAGGTCTTATCTTTCATATTAACTCGTCGATGCTCAGAGACTACGTCTTCTCAGAGGATATTTTTATGCAGAGGAACCAGAAACTTGAAGGTCCTTGTACTGTAGAAGGTAAGAATAAAAATCTCCTATTCAACTATTTACCAACAACTATTAATATGAAAGTTCATCGGAAGACATTCAAGGAAATTACGGTAAAACAATTACAGAAGTGTTACTGCGCAGAGTCAAGGGCTGTTTTCATGTGCCACTTTGAAATCAGAAGTGGCTACTAAACTCAGCAGTAGAGTTCACTTGGGATTTGCAGTGTCAACAGTTGTGCACTACAATAATACTTGTAGTACCTACCAGTAAACTATATACAGTCTGCACTAGATGCAGTGCGCCGAGCTTCTGACTAAGTTTATCTCTATCGTCAATGCAG
Source organism: Hesperophylax consimilis (assembly GCF_061612785.1). Lineage (NCBI taxonomy): Eukaryota > Metazoa > Arthropoda > Insecta > Trichoptera > Limnephilidae > Hesperophylax > Hesperophylax consimilis. The sequence goes on from NC_142848.1 coordinate 36,954,500, forward strand.
ATCACAGGTAAGCATGCTTCCGTAAGGACTCTAGATATTCATTGAATCCTGCCGGTGTTGCTGAAAGAATATAGAAATGGAAAGCAGGGCGTAAGAATTGTTTAACGGTATAAAATGTCATCTATCATAATAACAGAACTAGTCACCTGTCAAAACTATCTCATGGGATATCGCCTTTCATCACATATGTAAATTTAATGAGTAATGTATTCCTCTGTCGAACAATTTTACATTGTTCTTGATGACATATAATCATGTAGAAGCAAAATGTAGATAAAATGAATGCCAAAATAAAAAGTGCCATCTTGCTTGTATGGGAATACTAACGACCTTTTACATTTGAACCAGAATATAGAAAATAATGTTTAAAATGGTTACATTGGAATTTTATCGTTCTAGGTTGGCATCTGGTAAAGTTTAACGCAATTGAAGATCAAAAGGATATTTTTTACATAAAAAATACCAAAAATATTAATTAGCGCCTAAGAATTTTTTAAAACCTTTTTCTACTTTTAGCTCAGTAAGGCTTTATTATTATACATTAATGCTTCTGATTTCCTGGTAAAAATATATTCCAAAGATTTTGTTGAATAAATTTTAAAAGAATAAATTTTTCATAGGCTCTCCTTTTGAGGTTGTACCTGCAATCTGCCAAACAAGATCCATAGGCTTCAAGATGAATAAATTCTAATACTTATTAAAACATTATCAAATTACACCTACTTAAAACTCAAGTACAAAATTCAACCTGATTATAATAGTGTTATTAAAATAGGAAAAAAAATCATTTAACTTTATAAATAAACAATATATTATTTTACGTATTAACAATGTGCTAATACAACTTTACTAACTTTTACATTTTTAATTAGTTATTTTTTTGATTACCTAACCAAAACTATAATTTTAGTATAATGTATTAATATAAGGTTCCTTTAAAAAATGATAAGGGAAACATTATTTTTGCCGATTAAAGTAACATATATTAAAAATAATAATATATTACTACTGTGATGTTTATTAAAACCTCAAGTAAAAACATTGTACAACTTAATTCACAAACAGTATATTTCTTTACCAAATGTAAGTAGATGAATTAGTATATTATTAAGGTATTATAAAGTGATACAAAATAAACGAAAAACTCCAAGAATATCTTTTATTTGCATTAACGTTCAAAGGATTTTACGTTTCTTTATGTGGTTTCTTTAACGGCCCTTAATACAAACAGTCAATTAGAGATGTTTCCATCGTCATTAGATATTTAAAAAAAACTCTGTGCTGGTGGCAGATGCAGCTGGTGGATGGCATTAGCATGTTACCTCGATATCGTGAACATACAATGAAATGATGTCTAATCAAAATCCCTGCCCGTTCGCAAACTGAGTCCATTCTTAGGCTCACATCACAAGTCAGGATATTCATGTTTAGCATTTTTATGGAAACCACGAAAGAAATGAATAACCTTGTTCTACTAACAACACCTTTATGTCCTTTGTCCTCCCACCCGCCTGTTCCGCCCACAGGCTGTACAGTCAGCCCACCAACATCTACCACAAGCGGGAGTCTACCGCATCGGAGACCACCACCACTACGCTAGTGGGATTGCCGTGCTCCGTCAAGGGCGGCTCCATCCTAGCCCGCCCGCCAAACTCCATCAGCCCGAAGCTGTTGCAGGTAAATCTTCATTTTATTTATGAATGATTCATTAATAAATAATTAACCACTGAAAAATCATTGGATATTTTGAATTCTTAACTCAATCAGTTCGAATTTTGAAATTTACTATTAAATTCAAAACAAATCCGAGTACATCGAACCAGAGTTTTAATCACAATGTTAGTTAACAATGCCATACTTTTACAAAAATGTTCAATGCTTTAACTGTCAGCGAGTACTTAACTTCGCTATAGAACAAAATTATTCATGAAAGAATGAAGAATAAATTAGAAATTCTACTAAATAACATTTAAAAGTAATTAACCCGCACAATTGGTGTAGTGGGAAAACCTTCCACAATCTAAAAAAACCTATAGTAATAATTTGGAAGGCGGGTTTGGGTACCGCTGCCACAGAAACCATTTGTTGGATAACAAACACCTCTGCCATAGGTAACACCAAGTGGTTAGATACTTTTGGTGTTTTAACAGAGGGAGGGATATATTTATACGTCACTCTTGGATCACTGATCCCTAGATTCCTAACCATCCATCATACCTTTTCCCTTTCCTTCCTTTCCATAAAAATACCCTCCACATAGTTTCTCCAAAGATGACGTAGGCTATGAGGGAAATTATTTTCTTAAGGACCTCCTGTGTGTGGTTAATGCAACAAAATTTTGAAATATCAAATTCCCGATTGTGATATATCAAATATGAAAATTGGTTTTACCACTTCCGATGACATGGAAAAGATCAGGCGAAAACTGTTAAATTTGTGGTTTAGTTAAATTTACATGAATTATTATTAAAATGTACCTCCAATCTATAAATCACTTCAAATGGATATCTAAGTGCCTGCTTACGTACAAAATGGTGAGAATATAATCAAGTTACTGCGGATGCTTTATCACAACGGCGCTAATGTTTTATTAACACGGTGATGAAGCAATATTAAATGATTTACGATCTTGCAGTAAAATTTTCACTCCCCCACTTTGTACGAAGACGTGAGCTTAGTTGAAATCTCCAGACAGGTGTGGTATTTAGCCGAAGATTAATTTGACGTCAAACCTTTATGGTTTCGGAAAAGTAATAATTACTCAGTTTTAGCTCATTCCTTGCCAACGTGGTTTCATTTTCACTTAACATCTTACAAGGAAAATAAATTAAGATAAACAAAATTGTAGGGAAAACATCAACTTTTGTTATACGTCTAATTACAAAATGGATATTAAACTGTGGGGTTAAAATAAAGCATTGTTGTTTACGAGTGAGACGACAAAATGTAAGAATTTATGTAGAGTAGCGCGATCTCAAAAGAAAAACAAAAAAAAATCTCAATCAGTCTCTTTCAATACCATACCATTATCTAATCTAGACATTATTAATAGTATTTATTAAATTGTTGTGTCATACAATAACAGAAGTGTTATTGTCAAATTATTATTATTAAAGAAGTGTTCAAGAACCAAGTTATCTACCTTTCTCTAAATACTAATCACATTGGCGCAGCCGGTGGGTACCACAATGGAGTGTTTGCAAACTTTATGTCTTAGCACGATGTGCACCTAATGTAATGGTTAGTATTTATGTAGAAAGCGTAAATGAAAAAAGCATGATTAACAATCTATAATGGAAGGCAAACTCGGAATATCATAATAAAAGTTTATTTTATAAAGTATGTTGTGATATCAAATAATCAATGAATTTAGTAGGGTTCCAAATTATTTAAACGTAAAAATCAAGAATCTTAACTAAATAATGTTACATGGTTAACCAAGATTTAGAAAACTAAATTTAATATTATTTTCTTTGCGTTTTCGGTGACGACGTCATGTTTGACCTGGTTCCTCGTGTCCGTACGCCCGCCCTATTGGCCTGCTAGTCAGGAACTGCCCTAGAAATGTTCATTCAGCTGTCAGCCTAGCTTGCTGTCCATGGTTGATCGCTTTTATCTGTGGATCGATATTCTTAACAGGAAAAAGGGACATGATGTTCGACCAGTTACATGCTGATATAAATTATGTATAGCAATGAAGCATGGAACTGACAGAGGGAGGTTGAAAGTAAAATGAATGCTGTGGAAATAAAATCCCTGAGACATAAAAGTGGTAACACCATATTTGACCGGGCTACAAATGTGAAGATCAGGAAAGAATGCAAGAAACTGTTGTAAAAAACTTAAGATAATGAAACTTAGATGGTAAGGACAAGTGGAGTGGATTAACGAAAATACGAGTCCCAAGATAACATATGACACGACGCGAAAGTGAAAGATAGAATAATACAAGGACTCCCGAGGACTAAAGGGCACAACAGTGAATCTTTTTTTAAATGAGTTGGATCATGTCAAGAGACTGAATACCAAAAGAGTAAGAGTAAAACGACGAATGGTTGTGATCAAATCAGATTCGGTCCGTGTCATATTTCTTTTGGATTTATAAATATTATCTGCTTTACTGAATAAGTATTAAATTCATGTGTATAACATTCAAATGTTATTCCAATACTTTGAATACTTATAATATTCGTTTCTCGTACCATATTGTTCACGAAAAAAAAAATGATACCTGAGTACCTACTTACCAAGGAAAAACTATAGTAATATAGGTACCTACCTACCGACGCTAAGGAAAAACTGTAATACTATAAAGGTACCTACCTACCGACACTAAGGAAAAACTAAAACTATATAGGTACCTACCTACCGACACCAAGGAAAAACTATGTCAAGTACCTACGAACCGACACTAAGGAAAAACAATAATAATATAGGTACCTCCCTCCCAACACTAAGGAAAAACTAATTACATCTGAGAAATTCTAATTCAAAAGTGCATTGCAAAAGTAACAATATTTGTTCTTTTTTTATGTCTTAATAAAAACATAAGCCGTCTTTATGCAGCAATTTAGTGCGGTTTATGAAAGAATAATAATAAAAAACGAGGCTTAGTAAAACTTTGTGAATGAGTTAAGCTGGGATGTTTACAGTCAAAGAGTTCCTACTCCTCATAAAGAATGATATTTTTTCCATTTTATTTTAATTTAAATAACTACTGACCTCAATTTATATTCAACAAACTTTTCATTCTTTACACTACGCGTGGTATTTGTTTTGATCTCATATCTTATAATTTATTATTCTGGCTTGTTAATTTTGAGAACATTCATTAATAACTTGTTTTCAAACGTCATGAGAATACTATAAAATCGCTCAGATAATTATTAATACTTGGGTGACAGTTGAAAAACATCGATAATTATTACACTTTGTCTGGTTAGGTAGCTATATAATGTGCCTATGATATATGATTGTGTAATGAAAAAATTTTTCTTTTCACAATTTTTTCGGATTTTTATTTTTTGAACATTTTTATTTCACTTATTGAGTCTGCATGATTTCTAATAGCGTCCTACATTTTTTATATTTGTATTAGAACTCTCTTACTGAAAATGTTACGTTAATGTGAAAGTATCTTACTAACAATAATAATATAATTAACATTGTTCCTGTAGCCCCACAATTCTGCAATGGAGAACACCCTCGTGTGAGGAGAGTGGCGGGAGGGAGGGCTGCATCGCCCGTCCCTCTCGCATCCTCCCCCCGCCCTCTCCGTCCTCCGCGAAGACAGCAACTCTTCAGACGGCCCTCCCTCTCCATCCCCCACCATCACCTACACCACCCACCACCCCCTGCAGATGAAGACCTCAGAAGACAAGTCCCCCACAGGCTTCAAAACAAACGAGAGGTTTCTAACAAACCCCAACGGATTCAACGTCTCATCAAACTCCAATGGAATGGACTCGAATATTTCACCCAATTCACTTGGTCAAAAAATTCCACACAATTCCCACAAAGAGCCGGCATTTCCACAGAATTCAGTGGAATTCCGCAGCTCGTCAAACTTCAATCGCCTCGACGCTATTTCACCCAACGTGAACGATTCGTTTAATGAGAAAGCGATCGCCGAAGTACAGAGCGTAAGTAAAAACGTATTGGAGATAAATCACTCCAAAAACTAATCAAATAAAATGATTCCCGATATCTTGTGACTAATTAAATTATGATATCTTGTGGCTGGTAAATAATTAAATTAATGTTAGTATATAAAACAATTGAGTAATTATTCTCCCAGTAAATTATGTAACAAAAATGTCTATGATAATTGAGAAAAAAATGTAGATTTTATTGCCTGCATTGAAAACATTCTGAATTAACATAATTTTTGCACAGAACTTTACGAATAAAGTCAATCTTTGAATTAACTAAACCGATGCGTATCGTGTAACTTATTCAACAAACTAAATATATACTTACTTATCTACTTTTATAATAGAACTTTCGTAAACTATTTAAATAAATGTACTTCTAATCAAAACTCTGTGGAACTTTTAATCAAAATATTGTACTCAAAATAATCTTTTTTTTAAATGTGATAGTTCTGATGTTTATCAGATAAAATAACACAATATTCGTTTTACTTATTTTTTGCCAACCCTCATTTTGAAATGCGTACCATTTTTTATAAATATTGGGTCAAAGGAGCCTTTGTAAGCTGAGTCTGTACTAAGGATAACTTGTGTTAGAAATTCTAATACATATTGGAATTTGAAATATGAGTAGATTGTTCAAAATAGTTTATTGAGACCTCAATTTACTCGTCCAGGCTAATTTCAACAATAGTTTCGGATCCCGTCATTGAAATTTTCACAGTCTTGCGATCATTCAAGGTATATTAATTGGCAAATGAACCATATTATTATTCGGTCTAATAATAAATGTTACACCAAACAACAATTTGAAAAAATATGTTAATTGATAATTTTTGTAATAAGGGCATCTCTTTCTTTATTTTTCAGTCCAACCTAATATTAAATCAAATAAATTATGAAATTAACTCTTTTTTTAAAGAAGTTTTCAAAAGAAATTGAAAAGGATTTTTTTACCTTTGTCTCTTCACGACGTCTTGGTTTCTTGTCAAATAATATTATATGTAAATAGAAGTAGTTATCTTCTGGGAAATTGTTTAGTGCATTCGCACCAAAGAAAGTATGCCAATGTTTTTAGAGAAATGTTCGACTAATGACTTTTTTATGTGAAATTTTGTCGAGAATGTTATGTATTTACTATTCATTACAATTAGGTAGTATTATATTTTTAAGATTTTTGTGTTTTTATTTTTTTATTTGAGGTTCAAGCGGTGCTAATATAATATGGTAACTTTATTGATTATTATATTTTCAAAGTTGTAGAACAAATTCATTTTTAATAGTGACTTGATTTTTAAGACACCTATTTCCTAAAGATACTATAAATTTGTACTAAGTGTATGAATTCTAAGAGAATCTATCTTTATCGAGCTTACTGTCTAGGATAAGAAATTATAATGTCATTAAAGTTTTTTCAAATACTTGTAAAAATATTTACTATAATTTTATCATAATTCTGGATAATATATTTTGTTAGTCTTTTTTATAACTATTATTATAATGACAATGTAACTCCTAATTAAATATTAAGTTGTTGTATGGAATATTGTAAATATTTTTTACGTGTGACTAGAAGTCGTTATTTTTATGTAATTATTATCAATGTTAGAGAACTTCACGAAGATATAAATGAGTAAGCCGCGTCAATATTAAATTTACCAATCTCCAGCGCAAGGCGCGGTGGTAAAATTAGGCAATGCATGGAAATATTTTGTAAAAGTTTTTTTTTACATATTTCCCAAAATAGATATTTTGTCAGATTTTATAAAATATTTTGGAAATTCAAGGTAGTATGACGCGCGACGCATTGATTGATTGTTTTAGTAATTAAAAATAACCCATATTTTTTTAATGCTTTTGAATTTTAGGAATTTGGATTTCATTTTTGTTTTCGGTATTGAGTAAATGAAAATCTTTGAAGCGGAAATGAACCCACTTACCGACATTCGATAGGGCTAAAACTCGGCAGAGCGACTCGTTGTTGATGACAATTCATTTCAATTTTTTGTGGCAATCGCGTACACACACACGGACATACAAGCATTTTTCTGAAATCAGATTACAGCAGTTAAAATAAGAAATAAATGTCGGTCCTACCCGATCGACATTTGGCGAGTTTGGTAGAGTTATTGACTGCAGTTCCTGGGTAGGAGTTACATCGGAACACTATGTGCTTACTCTGTTACTCATCGCCAGAGTTACATCGGAACACTCTGTGCTTACTTTGTCACTCTTTGCCAGCGTTATATCGGACCGGAATAAATGTGAGCTTTTATGGCTTCGTTGAAAACCGAAAATGAATATTAAACTTACAGGTCCCAAATTATATTAGTACTTACCTAAATGTATAATTAATTATATGATCTTTCTATATTTTAAAAACGTTTATATCGATAAATTGGTGTGATAATTTTTGTAAAGCTAATATTTCTTTGTAAATAAAAATTATTTAAGTAAATTTTTATTTCGAACTAAAGTGTCTTTATTCTATAAACATATTTAAAATGTGTACAATGGTAAAGCATTCCTAATGGATTATAAAAACCTACGTTATGTTGTTTTAGTTTTTTTTTAATTCCTTAACAAACTACCAGCTAAACTGCCAAAGCAGTTTGTCAGCAGCCAAACCAAAGAAAACGTGTAAATTATTCTTTAAAATATATATTTTTAGTTCTTGGATTTTATTTAAAACAAACCGGAACGCTATTCCTGTTTTTCAAACATTTTTTAAATTATTTTTATTTCTTGCTAGAGCAATCCCGATGAGTTACAAAACTTTGATATCAAAATTACAAGTTTCATTTACAAAACAGTACAGAAATAGAAAATGGGGGGTGAAATAGAACAAACAAAAAGAAACAAAAAAGGAAACAGACAGGGATATACACATAAGCACAGAGCCAAGGTAGGAATTTAGGAGAAGACACTTACCCACTAATACATTCGTAAAAATAGATTATGCTCAATTACAAATGCAGGGGACAGGAAAGGAGAGAGGAAGAAACGATTAATTATTTCCAGAACCAAAATTCTATGTAATGTTTTCACTTTTCTCACTCATTTGATGGTATTTCATTTCAAACAACAGAAAGAGGTTGTAATAATATTAGAACTAATATTTTGGTCATGTTTTAATGTCAATGTATTTGTTCATTTAAAATGGGATTGGCGTTCCGGTTTATAACAGTTGTTGAATGTGCCACTGAATATAATTTAACAATTGATTTGGTCGATGAATTTAAGTCGATGTATTACTATTAATTGCAGCCTTTGATTGCTTCGTGACTCATATAAATGGGGTAACACCATTGATTATAGCACTCATTAGAGCAATATAACGATTTATTTAATAGATATGTTATCATCACCAGCTTTTGATCGTTAATTAAATAGATTAAATGTGAAAATAAGCTAATATCGGAGGAATTAAATACATAAACAATATATTTAGTTTTATAACAACTTAACGTTGATAAAAAACTCACCTGCGTTTTTTATATATGTTTATCACTGTTATCCTACTTGTATATAACTATTTACCTTTTTAAAATTGTTTTATGGGTGAGACTGCAAGGTAAAAAAGTTTGAAAATAATCAATAATAATTTACGTCAAAATGTCTGTTTAATGTGTGGCCTATCAATGTAACAAGAAATCCAGTTTTTTATTTTGAAAAATAAATTCGATGCAATTTCATATAATAATTGAGATGAGGCATACTATAATAAGTCTCGAATAGGCCTTGTCTTAAAAAGTAAATAAATTTGCCTGTGGCGCAAACAACTTCCCTTGTTCAACTAAATAATTCTTACTGATATCATTCTTACGAAGCCAACTGGAGTTTCCGAATGCCATGAAAATTATATCCACTCTGCTTAATTAAGTATTGGTTTAATGCACTCACAACGCATACTAAAACTTAATGGTTCTCTCAAGTTTCTAAACTGGATGGATTACTAAATTATTTCTGAGCTAACGACATGTTAATGTTTTACCTTTGGGGCATTTATGCCTGCTTGTACCCACGCAGATATTAAAGTAAATGGTAAATTGATTGAATAGATTTTAACTTATCAAACCGTGTTGCTATTCCTCCTCCAGGAGACTTGGTTTGATCAAAATAAATTATTTGATGTAATCTCTGTTCTTGTTCCAAGGATTAAATATTCTGTTTTGTTCCACATAAACAGTAGCTTATTAATGCATGTTTACTTTAAAATGACATTTGTATTGATTCTTTACAAATAATTGTTGTAAAAATCTTGTAATATATATCATGGAATATACTATTGAATGGAAACTGACTTTTATTTTTATTTAACTGTTTTCATATCCACTTGAAAAATATTTATTTGCTGTTAAAAAGAATCCCTCCAACACTACTGCTGATCTCGTACAAATCGCAAGTGCTTCTCACTGTTGTTGATTTATGGTCTGGCGTTCCAGAATACTTGAAAAATATCTTTTGACTCTGTGCAGAAACGGGCGGCCTATTTGATAGATTCTTAGAAAATGGATTGCATTTTTTAAAGCACAGGCGTCAGGTAGAAATGATGTTTTTGTCATACCGGTATTTTAATGGAAAGTGCTCCAAACGACCAGCACCATTGATCTCTTTGCCTCCGGTGCGTAGTCAGGAAACACGCCAAGCGCGTGCTTAACATTTGTACACGGCAGAAACTTCATGAAAAGTCATGTTCATGAGTTGAACAGCTCGGTTGTGGAGGGATTTGTCCATTTCTGTATTTCCTCTCTCCCATGGGTCTCTTTAAGAATCGTGTTCACTCTTTTTTCTAATTAAAAAATATATTCCACACAGCATTCCCAAAGATGACATATGGCCTGAGGGAAAGTATTTTCCTCAGGGCATCCTGTGTGGAGTTTTTTTTTATTTTACTGGTTCATTTTTCATTGAAATTGAACTAGTCTATAAGAAAAACACTAAAAACATAACTACGCATTCCCCTTTATTAAGATTGCAGAAGAACAAGAACACAATCACTCCTGTGAAAGATAGGATTACATTGGAGATATCCTGGCTTTCTTGGGGCAACTTTTGATTGCTACGCAAGTGAGGTCTGCAGCACTCTTCTTCAGAAAGCCGGCCTTGCAGCGACATCCCTTGGCAGGAGGCTTGGTCTTGCAGTTAGCAAATGCGGGGCACTCACAGGTGCCACCAGCACAAGGGCTGGGGGTACTCACCAGTTCCGAGTTGGGGTCGGAGCAGCCTGGAAGAAACCGAAATAATTATTAAATAAGAGTTGCGTCAGCTGGTTCAAACATCACTTTTTCACTTGCCAACTGGTTTCCAAACATCATAATTATATACCCAACTATTCACAGTTAATAATACTATTATAAACAACATTAAAAATAAATAAACGTGTACTTAAATTAACGTTTCTGAAAAATTGATTCAACTAGCCTTAATAACCCCCCATACACCAAACCGTATGTAATTAGCAACCATCCAAAATGACGTGAAGGTACCAAAAATGTAATATTTTAAAATTGGGTTGAAAGAAAAATCCGTATCGTGGAGAAAAGGTCAATACTGAGATGTACATCGTCCTTGAGGTGATTTTTCACAAAAACGGTGCTAATTATAATTAATTCTCCAATTATTATTATTTTGGTATTAAAATTGTTAAACTCTTATCCATTATGTAAAATAGTTTCATGTGTTTCTCTGTTCTTCTTTAGTATTATTTAATGGGCAGACAGTATTCTGCTGATGCGCTCACATTGAATGTCACAAAAAACAATAATTTAACAATAATTGGAATATATTCAATTGAAGCACTAAGGATTGAGATGGAAGATAGAAGCTTTGGTAATATGGATACAATGGTGTATTATCATCCTACATAACTATAGTATTTTCGGCTAATCCTACATACTACATAGTATTATCGGCTAATCCTACACAGTATTATCGGCTAATCCTACATAATATTACCGGCTAATGGAAATTTGCGACAGATAAAATGTGTTATATTTTTACTTACAGTTTTCTGTCTTGACGCACTGTTTTTTAAGGTTCCTGACATATCCTGCCTTGCAGCGGCACTCCACAGGGCAGCCGGGGGGCTTGGTGCATCTGGCTACTCCTCCAGCGAACACATTGGCACAGGTAAGGTCATCGCACAACGCGCACTTATCCACCACCTCGTTTTGGCCGCATTTTGGCACTGAAATCAAAAAGGGGTTGGACTGAAAAGGTCATATTCATTAAACCTCATCAATTAAAACGTTGAATATTATATCTTGTGTCTTGATTAGACTTTCCTTTAAAGAAGAAAGAAAGGTTATAATTACGTGGCACTGCAGCGCATTTTCCTGACTTGTCCTTAATGTATCCCGTTTTACAGTTACATCCGTCTGAGGGGTTTGCATTTACATCGCCATTGCAAGGAGCTTGTATACATTGTCAACAAACAAGAAAATTATTACAAAAACAAAAAGGCGTTAATACCTCACTCTACTCGAAATAATTCAAATTAAATTTCATCTGAACTAAAGAGCGGAAAAAAATGCAAGGAAAATAAAAAGATATGCGCATTTAAATGCACCGAAACTTTGCGAAAAATGCAACGGTTCAGTAAAGAATTCGCAGAGCAGTAAAGATTTACTTATTTTTTTAATGATTTTTATGTAAAGGATAATAATTGTGTTATGAAATAGTATGAGTTTGAACGTAGGTTATTTGAATAAAAATAAACATTCATTGCATTTTTAAATGATGTTCAAATATATTAAAAAAAAAACAAGATTAAAATCTTTACTTTAAAGCATGCCTAATTTGTATTTTAATTTTAAAAAATAAGTTTTCCGGGAAGAACTTATGACTTTTTTTAGAAAACGTGTTTGTGTTTGAAAATCAAAAAAAATGAGTGTCTTAAAGCGGAGGGAGAGTTGATTAGATCGTTTATAATTACTACGCTTTTAATTTCGTTATAATAGTTAGCATAAAATATAATTTCGGCAAGCTATGTGCCCGTACAAGTTATGGAGGTAACTGAAGATTTAGAAACTAGCCCTTTTAAAATTGAACGCATGTAGGAGTTTTTAGCAATACTTGGAAACTGCCGTTTTTAGCGGGAAAAGGCAAAAGTAGCACAAATCGCGTAAAAATGACAAAGTGCAAAAGAATTTACATTTCATTTTTTCAAACCAATACTTATAAAATTATCACAGAAAAGCAAAGAACACTTTGGGAAGGGGTTTTCTTAATAATAATCACAAGAAGATGTGATAATAGCGCCACATTTATATTATTATCGTAAATGAACAAACACTCTAAAATAAATTATTGCTTCCTCAATTTTGAAATCCTAACAAAAATCAAGAAACTGCAGAGGTATTTTACAGTAGGTACATAATATCAGAGGTCTCATATACTCACAGCACTTTTCTGCTTTGATGCACTTGTTGTCAAGATCTCTTACAAAGCCGGATTTGCATTTGCAACCTCCGTATTTACAGGGCTTGTTGCAAGTTGTTTGGGTGTCCTTGTTGAGGCATGTTATAGGGCAAGGGTCTCCACAGGGGTGGAAGGCAGCATTTTGGTCCCCTCCACATATCTCTGCGTAAAATTCGACAATTTATAAGATCTCCTACAAAACCAACCCAGCAGATTTGTCTGACAGATCATACTACATGGCTAGGTACTAAAACTGAGGTGTTTTGTTCACAGAAAGTGGTGTAAGAGTTCAATCCAATTATGTTTTTCCGAATAACTTAAGGACCGGTCGGTGGCTGAGTTGACATCGCGATTGGGTCCCACCCAGGCGTAGTATGTTCAATTTCTCGGCTGGCTAATTCTTCCATCACCACAAAAGCAACATTTTGCGCTTACTGCGGTGGTAGTAGGAGATTTTCAAATATTGTCAGGTCGTTACCCGGGAATATTTGTCTTTTAAAAATAATTAAAAATATCTACACAATTCATCAAACATTTACTTAAGGCGATGCACTACGTCGCGTAGTATTTTAAATTGAGCCGCTATCAATAACAACCCTTACGTAGATGGCGATAAGGTTTAAATTTCCGCTTAACACCATCCGCCTGTTTTGATTTATGCAAGAAAAAAACATGACCAAAAAGTGCCTTTTATTTAATTTTGTGGATTTTCAGGCATAAATATTTAATTTTTTTCCGATCATTTTATAAATAACTTAATTTGCCACACTGTACAATAAAATTATTACCGAAAAAGGGTTCGTAAGTAGGAGATTTTGAACTTTAAAGCAGTTTTCATAGGCCTTTACATTATTTTTTTCTGGGCTATTAAAAAAGACTTATCTAAAAAATACTCGATTATTTCAAAGGCCAAGATGTATTTTACTCGCAGTATTTAATTAAAGCATCTGAAACATTTCTAGGCGACCAAATTTTCAAACCAAAAACACATGATTTTGCATTACGACGTATGGCATCGCCTTAAAGCCGTTAATCGTAGTGCAACACATGCATCTCTATAGTAGGACTATGATTGGGCTCCGCACAGAATTTTTACTGTTTGAACATGACAAAACTAATGTAAAGCACATATTTCTTACCATTTATTTGTTTATCTACGCATTGTTGTTGTTTGTTCCTGCAGTATTTGGGTTTACAATCACACTGGGGATGACAAGGCAATAAAGGAGAGCCTCCTATCGCGCAACTGAATCCATCAGTAGTACTACAGCTATCCGTCGAGCATCTGTCGGGACAAGCGTGATATTCTTCAGTGTCTTTGCAGGGGAATGGTTGGGCTAGAACAATACGTTAGTTTGTCAGTTTCATAAATTCATTTTTCCATCGTTTGTAGTTTAGAACGAGGTATAATACTTATTCAAAATACAAAGTAAGAGTTACTGATCCTCACGACATTCTGAAATGTAAACACACTCCTGGTTGATGTTTCTTTTGTAGTCCTGTTTGCATCTGCAGGAGGGCCGACATGTTCCTTTTAACAAAGACTTTTCTCTATCAAATGGAGGACAATCTACGCGCTTTCCGATGTTCTCACATGTCTCAGAAAGACAAGGGTTGGGACATATGTCAACCTGCTCGTTAACACCACATTCTGAAAAAAAAATATTCACACTCACAATTAAAGACGCAATAATGATGAATCTCACAAGACTTTCTTCTGTATTTTTTTAAAGGTAAAATTAATCTTATGAGAATGGAATCATATTCTTGGGGTAGAATCACACTAGAAAGCTTTATCGAATCTTTTTATCTATTTTTTTTAATCGCCAATAAAGCAAATAATCACTCACCGCATTGGTCAGGAGAAACGCATTTCGCCTTTGTATTTCTAAAGAAACCAGGTTTGCAGTCACAGCCCGGATTACAGACTAGGAAATTGCACGTGATGTTTTGTCCTAGAGTTAGGCAGTTCTCCGCACAGGGAGACAGGCAGCTAGTGAATTCCTTATTAGGCTCGGGACAAACGTCAACTCCTGGAAAAAAAAGTGATTATTGTTCCTAGCAAAATCGTTGCCACAATATGACAAATATTTATATATTTACGCGAATTGAACAAATGATACTTGATGTTCAATGATTTTGTGAAACTTCAAAATATTACGACATTCTATAAATAATAAATTGTTTAAGCATAAGGCTTTTAAAAAATGTCTCAAAAATAAAGATTTTTATGTTATCAAAAAACTAAAAACATTCCATAAATGCCGAGGCTGTTTTAAAATTAATATTTTTGATACTGACAATTGATGGTGGAAGTCCATTTTAATGATGTATTGAAGCATTTTTAAACTTATTTAATTTTTTTCTATTTCAACTTATTTGTAGCCATCTTCGGATTCATGCAATTACTTCTTTAATTATGGTTATATGCACAACATTTGGGGGAAGGGGAGGAGTTACCTAGAGTAATCTCTGAGAGTTATTATAGTGAATGTAATGTTGATGAATAAGAGTTGCTGATATTTATTTTCTATGATGTTTATTAGCAGGGTCTCACCACAGTCCTCTGGCTTTACGCACACTCCGTCAGCATTCCGGTAATATCCCCACTCGCAGATACAACCAGGATTGCAACTGGGTCTGCAGGCAATATCGCTGCGGCCGAACGAGCTGCAATCCCTTACGCATGAGTCGTTACCACACTCCGTCCAGATTTCATTCGAGCCCGTACACACGGGAGGAACTTGAACACACAAATATTTTTTTGTTTAAATATAAATGAGACTTTAGTAGTATTTAGTACAAATTGTAAATAATATAAGGTCTGGGGATGATTCTTGAGGCACCCCCGTATTATTTTCAAGCGAATTTGATATGTGAATTGGAGTGGTTACATTACACATTTAGACCGGCAACCACACACGATATACAGAAGACCAATTTCCGTATTGACATTAGAATTCACGCAATTTCATAGGTTTTGAAGGCGAGTAAAGAAACTTAGTACGCAACAAAGATGGATCTGAATTGGATCTCAAAGGACTTCAAAATTAGATTTTTTTAAATTTAAAATAAAAGCTTATGAGAACAAAATGATATTTTTGAGGTGGAATTAAAGTTGGAGGCTTTACTGAATATTCTTTCCCAGCCTTATTTTAATCGCCAGTAAGTAAATGAGCACTCACCGCACTGATCGGGTGAAACGCATTCCGCCTTCGCATTTCTGAAGAAACCCGGTTTGCAGTCACAGCCCGGATTACATACCAGGAAATTGCAGGTGATGTTTTGTCCTAGAGTTAGGCAGTCCTCCGCACAAGGAGACAGACAGCTGGTGAATTCCTTGTTAGGCTCGGGACAAATGTCAATTCCTGGCAAAAAGCGATCATTGTTCATTGCAAAATTGGTGCCCGACTATGACAAATATATTTGAGAAATAACACGTATTTTTGATGCATGATGCACAATTATTTTATCAAATTTCAAACTATTATGCAAATTATCTATTAAATGACGAATTTTTCAAACATAGGTCTTTTACAAATTATATAAATATAAACAATCTATGAAAACCAAGATCGTTTAATTTTATTTGAAATGCCTACAGAAAGTTACACATTTACTTCAGACTGAGCTTATCATAGCCATTATAGCCTATCTTCAGACTGGTCTGAGACACATATGTAAATCTTCTCTCAGTATTAACGATAACCAACTAAGTTTGTGAATTATTAAGGATAGCGTGTGTCACTCTCCACAGAAAAAAAGTCTTATTTTAAAAAGGGTTAAGTCTCAAAAGAATATCTGAATTTCAAAGTTTTAAAAATTGACACAGCCAGCTGTAGAATCCCACAGGAAGCTGAAACCAAAACCTTCGAGGCAGCCAGGAATCTCTGAGAGTTATTACAGAGCCTGTAATTTAGATAAATAAGAGGTGCTGAATATTTATTTACTAGGATGTTTACAAGCAGAATCTCACCACAGTCCTCAGGCTTTACGCACACTCCGTCGGCGTTCCGGTAATAGCCCCACTCGCAGATGCAGCCAGGATTGCAACTGGGCCTGCAGGCAATATCGCTGCGGCCGAACAAGCTGCAATCCCTCACGCAGGAGTCATTACCGCACTCTGTCCAGATCTCATGTGATCCCGAACACACGGGAGAAACTTGAACACAAACATTATTTGTTCGTAATATAAATGATACTTTACTGTTTATTACAAAATTTAAATAATATTAGGCTCAATGCTGATACTTGCACCGTACTCGTACACCTACCCCCGTATTATTTTCAATGGAATTTGACATGTTATTTAGAGTGATTGCAGTAGAATAGCAAAATCAAATTTAAACAGGCGACCAATATAATTGTTTTGAAGTTTTGTAGATTGAAATTTTGAACTTTGAAATTAATGTAAAAAAGCACAATACACAGGTGTCCCTAACGTCAATGTTATTCCTTAAAGGATTGATAAGCCAACTCATAAAAAAATTATAATAGAAAAAGAATATAGCTATGAATATAAAGATACTGTCATACATTTTTTTCCACTCGAGTGATCACGTCAATAACCGAAATATGAGTCCAGTGCTCGACACTTTCAAACATTAGTTTTAGAAATTTCCCGCCATTATTAAAAAAAATCATATCTCTGAATTTTAATATGAAAGCACTTAAACTGATAACTCTGCTATATGACCAATGAGTTTACCTACATAATTTTGTTTATTTTATAATTTAAGGATTTAAAAAAAAAATGTTAAAATATCATTTATTTTATAAACATGTGAATTCTGCGTATTGGTTATTGTAAAATTTTCGTAGTTTACACTTATTTGGGTCAAAATTGAATATTTTCTACTTCTGTACATTTTTATGGTCTATTTGATAATAACAGACACAAATATGTATTACAAGACATTTGAAACGTAAATAGCTGTTCTAATAGTTTTGTATGAAAAAATATTTTATAGAATTTATGTCAACTAGGGTTCGCAAACTGTCAAAATTGATTTCACTATATTAGGATATTAAATATTTTACCACAAAAAACTGCTTTTGGTTTATAAAAAAAAATCACTTTATACTACTATTATCAATAGAGATATTATTATCTCGATTCTTGCTCTATTTACTTCGATAAAAACGTTTTATGGAGACAGCTATTTGACGATGTAAAAGACACGTGGCAAAGAATTTACACTGTGATAAAAATAATGAATAAAAACCACTTCACATTTAAAAACACGTTTAATAGACGGGTAATTCAATTACAAATATGCTGTTAAGTAAATATGAGATAAACATTGAACAAAACAAACCGTTGCATCATTTTGGCAGCCGTTCGCTTGGCGTTCGTAAACAAACTTCAATTCAGAAAGAACTTATAATCTATGATTTCTAGAGTAGTCAATACAATTATTTTTTTCTGACTTTACGTCCGGGTTAAATCTTCCATAGAAGAAAAACAAAACCCTTCCACACACTTTTACACAAATGATCAACTAGTCAATCCACATTATGCAAGTGCATTATATAAGCAAAATAAATACAAAACAATACAAGAACAACACGTAATAATTCACCGACTCCAGATATTTTCATATCATATAGGTAGAACTCCTAACAGAGCCTATAAATCCTACTGATCCCTCAACATGAATATTTAAAACATCTTTCGTAATCCTACATGTATTTGAAATTACTGATTTTTGCAATTTAATATATAATTTTTTTGATAGATCTAATACGCCTAAATTTTTAATGAGAGAGCTAGATATAATGCCAGTAGCCGAAATAACAAATGGTAATATTTTTATAGTCTATGAAAATATCTTATTTCTCATAAATAATAAACTATCATTTATGAGAATGCCAAATTCTTTTTATTTCATTTCCTAAATGGGTCTATTTTCTTATTTTTTCATTAACAGATTTTTGAATATTACAGGAATTTGGAATAGCGACATCAATGATATAAGTTTTTTTTTTAATTTTGTCATGTAAAACAAAAATTTGTATTATTATTATTCTTTTGAATTCTAAACTCCTTATTATCATTTATATTTCATACTTTTGTATTTTTTTAAACTCTTGTATTTCATACTTGATGTATTCTTTCAAATTATTTAAAGTACTTTATATAAGCACTGTAGTAAAAATTACACTAATTTATTTTCTTCTAATTTATAAACTTCTTTTACATTCTATACTGCTTATTTTCTTTTATATTATATACTTGTTGTATTTCTTAAATATATCTCTTAGTTCATATAAATTCTTCTATATTTCATACTTAATATATTCTGTTAAATTATTTTAATGTACTTTATATATAATCAACGAACACAGGCGTGCCTAGCATGGTGATCGAATTTTTTTTTAATTACTCTAAAAATAGATCAAAGACGTTGGTACAGACAATCGAATGAAATGTTCAAAATAAAACCACATTATTTTACTTACCAGGCTTAGGTGTTGTTGTTTTCTCTTCCGCACCAATGGGAGCGGTAGGTACGATGTATACAGCTGTGGTGAGATGGAAGAAGAATCCGAAACAGAGAGTTCTTAGTAGTAACTGCATCGCGGAACTTTACCTGATAAGAAGTGCCTGAATTTTTTTATCATTTGCTTCAATAAGATTGGAAGCAACCAATCTATTCCTTCTGAACCAGCTTTCCGCAGTGTGCACAACCGGATGGTTATTGAGAAATGTAATTTATCTTTTTTATATTTGTAGGACTAAATAATTTATTTTAAATAATTGCCAAATACTAACAAAAAAAATCCAAAGCTGTCTCACAATCATAAAAAATCGATATCTTTAATGACCTATATTTTATCATTTAGATAAATCTTTTGAGTTTGAGCAAAACTAGATATATGCCATACTTTTTGAATATTCAGTTTGGTTGAGTATTTCGACATCAAATGTAAAATTATATTTTGTATAAAAAATGCCGTGCAGCCGTTTTTCTTCGTCACTATCGAAAAAACTGTGATTTTTAGCGATATTATGTCAACATATTTAACGAATATTTCTTTGAATTCAAATCTATTGTAAAATGTATATGCAAACGGCAAAAACTACAAATACAACTTTAGTAAAACAAATGGCGCACGATCTTAGGTTGGTACATGTAAAGCTGTGAAGCTAAAGAGTGACTATTTGAAACACGCGACCGTAAAATTCTTCATAAAAAATTAGGTTTACCCTACCTTTAATAACTCTAAGGTTAGTCTTTATTTAAAATCGTCAAATATCACATTTTCAATGTAAATTCGTAATTATAATCAAGTAAGACTTACCAAAATAATAATAAAATTCACTTAAAAGATGTTTATACACATTAATGCAAATATTGAATCTCCAACGTCTGCCACTCGACTAACAAGTATTCAGAATAATGTTTTAATGCCAATATTTATACAGCGATGGACCTCCCGAAAACACTTTGTCGCTGAAAACACAATATGATTACGAAACCTTGAAATTAATCGAATGATTTGTCGATTAAACCGTTCGAACATAAAATTGCATACTTTCTTGTAAATGACTTTGTTTCAATAATATAAGAAATGGTATTCATTAAAAAATAAAGAAATATTCATTATATGGAGGTGAATGATTTGCTCCCGGCGTCATCTGGTTGTGTTACGCGGTAAACAAAATTACCTTATATCAAATTGTAACAACTATGATAATCAACTACGATATCAAATTATAACAACTTTGTAAACTACCTCAAAAATAAAATAAACTCCAATAGTACACAAAAAAAAACAAAAAATAAATGTCACCCGGATTGGATAACCAAAGACCTTTTAAAACTAATTAATAAAAGAAATAAATTAAACCTTAAACTAAAAAAACAACCGGAGAGCGTACCATTAAAAACATAATTCATAAATATACGTTATAATATTACTAAAAAAAAACTTTAAAACAAAAACACTACACCAGCCTCTTTAAAAATTGCGAAAATGATTCAAAGAAATCATGGAATCTAATTAATACAATACTAACAAACAAGTCAAAAACTCTCAACAAATCTTGTAACAAGATAATAATGAAATAATATCAAATAAAGATGATATATGTAAACATTTTAACGACTACTTTTGTAACATTGGGTCCTCATTAGCTGATAACATAAAAAATAAGCCCGCACACATTACAGCTAACGAAATAACGTTAGAGCATAAAAGTAATCAATCACTTTATCTTCAACCTACCACGGAGGTTGAAATAAACAGAATTATTAAGTCACTTAAACCAAATGCAAGTGCTGGCTATGACACAATAAAATGTAAAACAATACTCAATCTGTCCGAACTATTGGCTCCCCCTATTTCAAAACTAATTAACCAATGCATTACAGAGGGGACTTTTCCAGATTGCTTTAAAATTGCGAAGGTAATACCAATATACAAATTTGGATAAAAAACGGAAAGGTCAAATTATCGGCCAATCTCAATTTTACCAATTCTATCAAAAATTTTCGAACATGTAATTTATGAAAGATTAAACAAGTTCTACCAAACAAATCACTGCTATATAATAAACAATACGGTTTCAGAAAAAAATCAAATACTCTTTCGGCAACGAATGATCTAATAAACAAACTAAGAACCAGCATAGACAATGGAAATTACGCTATAGCGATCCTCGTAGATCTCCAAAAAGCATTCGATACCGTGAGTTATGTGATACTACTAAAAAAAATTGAAAAAATAGGTGTAACAGGCCCTGCTCTCCAACTCATTAAATCGTATTTAAATAACAGAATGCAATATGTCAGCTTAGATTACAAAAACAGTCAACACAATAATATAAATTATGGTGTTCCTCAAGGATCCATATTAGGTCCTCTCTTGTTTCAAATATATATTAACGATATCTGTCAGTTAAACTTAAATGGGAATTTTTTTTTATACGCGGATGATATTGCTATATTTTACTTTGGTAAAAACTTAGAAAACTTACTTGAAAAAGCCCAACTGGATCTTAATAAATTAAATAACTGGCTAGTTAAAAATATATTAACTATTAACACAAAAAAAAAACAAATTGCATGATCTTAAGTTCATAAAAAAGAAAAACGCCGTCTCATAAACCTTTGCAAATAGAAGGAAAAAACCTACAAATTTCAGATACCTAGTGAAAAATACCTGGGACTTCATATCGATAAACACTTATCTTTTAAACACCACATACAAAAAGTAAAAGAAAAAATTATCCCACTAATTGGTGTATTTGGTAGAATAGCCCATTTTCTACCAATACAAGTAAAGAGGGGATTATATTTTAGTTTAATTCAATCCCATCTAAATTATCTCATAGAAATATGGGGAAACACAAACATCACATATCTAAACGAAATTCAAATCAGATACCCCCACCAAAAGAGTATACCAAGAAAATAACTTACTTTAGATTTATTTTATATAATTAGAAAACTGTACGAATACAACATATGCCTATTAATTCATAAAATCCAAAATGGCCTCAAACACAAATACTTCATTAATGAAAACATCACAAGTACATGACCACCACACAAGATAACATAATAAATTATACACAAATTCAGCAAAGATAGCGTGTGGTAAAATAAACATGGGAGATGAGGGTGTACACATATATAATCTCCTTCCTGATAGCCTGACAACCGTAAATAGAATAAATATATTTAAGAAAAAACTGTTTGCCCTCAAGATCAATGAGCAAAACCAAAATGCTCTCACTTAAGAAAAATATGTTATTTAGGTAGTAAACCATAATTATTAATATATATATTATTTTTGTTTTAATCAATGTACACTTAAGTTAACAAAGCGAAATATGTATTTCTTTTAACTTAATAAATAACAAAAAAAAAAAAAAACTTTATATTATTTTTAGGAACTGCTTGATTGTATTATTTTCATACACTTACATAACTTTTTTTACATCAGTAGATACTTTTGTACATGTATCGAGAAAAATGTTCGTTTCATAAGAATGAGTCGTTTTGTATGTAATAAAGTGGTGAATAGTTATTTGACTTTCATTCATTAATCGTTTCATTGAACAGTAAAAACATTTTTTTTTTTTTTTTTTTTAACTTTTTTTTTTTAAAGAATGACAAACATTCCCGGGTTACGAATAACCCAACAATGTTTGAAAATCTCCTACTACCACCACAGAAAGCCGAAAATGTTGCTTGTGTTGTGATGGAGGACTTAGCCAGCCGAGGAATCGAACACGCGACGCTCGGGTGAGACCCAAGCGCTATGCCCACTCAACCACTGACCGGTCATATCATACATACCTAAAGAAGAATAACTTATCGTATAAAAATTAAATATTTACCTCCAAATTTATCCGCAAAATAATTGAAATTATTTATAAAATTCTCAATTGAAATTTTAACCGTTCATCTTTGTAACACGTTTTTCTAATGTTTTGAGTGGCTCTTTTCAACTCCTTTTATCAGTAATAATTATCAAACATGATTCACGTCATGAGTTGAAAAAAATGCATTTTCAAATCATGCAAACTTTCCTCGGAATATCGCAGTTGTTTTATAATCTGTGAACGAGCAGATTATTAATTATTTTATGTTTACCCTCAATCTACTGAACAATAATTTACACCAGTATAAATCACTGATCGTTATGAAATTTCAACTCGGCCTACCAGAGTCCGTCTGTACGAAAAGTTGACATCAATGTAATAAAGGGTGAATATTTATGTTCCAAATTGTAAATGGTAGTATAGATAGCCCTGATTTAATTAACCTCAAAATTATGTTTTCATGTTTTCAGTTATAATCTTACGCTCGTAACGGCAGCCCGTCCCACGGTACTGTCTTCGCGCTCTCGTTACACCGCAACGTAACACTTTCATGACGGTAGAAGAGTTGTTGAGTACGCTAAAAAATGAAGTTCAAAAAATACAAACCGTTAAAGACTCAAAAACCAAAACAAACATCGAAAAAATAATTATTGATCTTGGCAATGAAGTGAAATCTGAAATATTAGAAATGCAACAACAAATAATTCAACTACAAGACAAACTTATCGAAAAAAACGACCAACTGGAGGGAAACTTTGAAAAGATAATAAAAAACGCAACAACACCATCCTATGCCCAGGTATTATCAACAACCAAAGTTACTCCTCGAGAAGAAGAGAGATTCTCAATCATCATTTCGTCGACCAAAAATAATGCTAAAGCAGAAGAAATTGAAAAAATAATAAAAAAAGAAATAAATTTAAGTAACATAAAGATAGGAATAAATGGTTTGAGAAAAACAAAAGAAGAAAAAATAATAATATCATGCCCAAAAAAGGAATATGCAAATACCTTAACCGCCGAAATAAAAAAACTGAATACTGATTTGGTGGTAAATGAAATTCAAAAGAAAAGACCAAAAATAATAATAAAAGGATTAAAATCCAATCTTACTGAAGACGAAATAGTTTGCGGAATAATTACCCAGAACGAAGGAATTGAAGATGTTTACAAGGAAAGTGAAGACAAAAAAATCACACTTATAACGGAGATAAAAAACACAAACATAAACGAAAAGCAGCGCCAATTCACTAGCTACATCATGGAAACCAATGGCAAAATGCGAAAAAGTCTCCTTGCACTCGGTAAACTAAATATACAGTTTCAATGAGTAAAAATTGAAGATTGCGATCCATTAACTCAATGTTTTCATTGCTGTATGTTCATGCATACGGCTAAAAGATGCATACACCGAACCAGCCCTCCAATTTGCCCACAATGCATGGGCGATCACATCTTTTCAAAATGTCCGGGAAGAGAAAAAACAGTACCAGCATGTGTAAACTGCACCAGACAAAATTCTAAATATGAAGAAAAAAACACCACGGACCACGCAGCCAACAGTATTAGGTGCAACTATAGAAACAAAATGCTGAAAATTGCGAGGGATTACGACTAATGATGCATATTATTAATTACAAGTCTAACGAAAACCTAAATAATATGCACAATAATTCAAAAAAATATTGCGAAAAGCCCTCCCGCAAAGTGTTAACACGCAGTGATAATATACAAGTCAACACATCTACTATTAAAATTGCAAATGTGAAGTGTATTCCCAGTGCCAACATTATTGTTAATTTTATTACTACCTCAAAATGAACGACTTTATAATAAACGCAATAGATAATTCATACAAAATAGACGAAAGGATTTTTGACACGGTAAATAATACAAACGATTTTATAGATATAAAACCTACAGCCAGCCTAATAACACATGAACGTTAGATCTTTGGAAAAAAATTTCGAAGAATTTCTAATAACTATTAAACAATTAAATAGACTTGACTGTATAATATTATCAGAAACGCATTCATCGAGTGAAATTAATTATAATATACCGGGTTACTCGTACTATGCAACAAAATATAAAATTAACAGAAATAGCGGCGTTGCCATATTTGTATCTAATATTTACGCTGTCACAAGTGTAAATGAAATAATGGTGAATAATGTCAATATGTTAAACTTGGAGATAAATTTTATGAATTATTCATTTAATATCATTGTTATTTATCGGACACACTCTTCTGCTATAACCACATACATAGAAGAATTAAAAAAAAATATTACAACATCATAGAAACAAAAAAACAATACTCATCGGAGATATTAACGTAAATATCGCTAATGACTACTCCCCTAACGATTAAGATAACTATTTAAATATGTTAGCAGAATTAAATTACATTTCATGTATAAATTCATACACCAGAAACATTATCGGACAACGACCATCTTGTATCGATCACATATTCACAAACACCAAAGATATACAAAATATATCATTTGCGGTAATTAAAACAGCTGTAACGGATCATTTTGCATGTATATTTAAATATGACTACAACATCAAAACCTCTTATTACCAACCACAACGGCCGTTAATAATAATGATAAATACAACTATAGTATTAATATAAATTCTCTCACTAAAATATTGAGTAACGAAAAAGAATGGCAAGAAATATATCAATGTAACGATGTAGAAGAATGCTGCAAAATATTTGATAAAAAACTGAGTTTTCACATAAATGCTTGTAGAAATATTACATCTAACAAAACATCTTTTTTTTTAAATGTTATTAGGAACATTAACAGGTTTATAACATGACATGCATAGAGAGAGAGAAAAAATAAGTAAAAAAATTAGGTTACAACCCAATAACCAATGTTCACATCATGCAATAAAGATAAAGAAGGTTAAAAAGCAAAAAACAAACAAAGAAAACAAAGAAAGGTTAAAAACAAAGAAATTTTAAAAACAAGGAAATAATAAGAGAAAATGTATATATATATATTTTATATAATGTATATATATATATTTTCATATATACACATACATACATATATATACATACACATGCATATACACTTATAAATATATACGTACACACATACATATACATAGTTGCATACATACATACGCATACATACATGCATACATACATACATACACACACGTACATTTGATATTAAGGGCCATCTCAAAACATTTTTCGAAACTTTATGCCGATAGATGGTGTTATTTTCAATATCGTCTAATAAAACACTTTTAACACGTTATGCTTTATAATATTGAGATGAATTATTGGTTTGCGAACGTATATAAGTAATATTAATCTGTATAAATTTTTTATGGTACCTATAATTACATAATCGTAGAAAACGGCTGAAAAATACACAATTTCATTGCAAAAAATACGTACAAATGACATTTCACGCAGCTCCGCGCGCGTTGGTACAGGAAATTTTTATTTACCCAACCAAAACCATTTGCGAAAAAGACTCCATTTCAAAAAATTTACGATGTTTCGCATGAGTATGAAAGAGACACGAGATAGAGGTTTGTTCAATTCACTAAACTAAATCAATGCCTGGGAAGATTAAATAATTTATAAAAGGAGCCGGCTAGGAACAACGGTATGTGTGCCGGGAGCTGGCGTTAACTGGACCTCTTTTTTAAAGGCCGCTTTTGCTAAATGGACATAATCATACCAAGCGATGTAGGTATATACCTACATAGTAACCATGTATTCGCGCGGTTGCTTGCTTACAAATATTTCGCGAATAAGTCAAAAGGTTACACTTTTTCTTACATTTCTATGGGGCGCATTCATCAAACCAACGAAGTGGTTAGAATTGCCAGACGGAGAAACAAATTTGTCATATGCACAAGTCAGAAAGGGCTCTCGAACATCATAACATCATCTCGCATATAAATAATATAGGCATTGTTTTGAAATCAGCTCGCCACGTGCGTCGTAATATATGAGTGTCCACAAAGACGATGCCTACAGTGTGCATAATATGAAGTCGCCTTTTCACATTAAAAAACTTTTTGTATTTTGTAAATGGGTATATTTTATGTTCACAAATGACAAACATGTCATGTTAATAATAGTAAATCCTTTATAGGGCAGAAAGGTGATTGAAAAAAAAAAACTTTTTGTACAAATATCTTATACACGGTGTCCATAAACTAGTTGTAAAACTGCCATCACAGTAAGCGGAAAGCGTTGCCTGGGTCGTGATGGAGGAATTAGCCAGCTGTGGAATTGAACTCACGATGCCTGGCGGGAACGACGATAGTAAAAGATTTTTTATTTACTTATTTATTTATTTTTTATTCTTTTCACATATTCTGTCCATATTTCTTTTTTCTGTAAGATCCTTTTTCTTTCAATGTTTGTTTTAATATTTTGTCCGATAGCTTGAATTGGTCTACTTTGTCCAATTAATTCATCATCTTTCTCACAGAGAAGCAGTCCTGGATTTATCCTCCTGGGTCTCGTCATTCGAACACTTGTTTTCTTTATTTCCGCGACAGTGTTTGTGGGAACTAAAAGATATAATATAAAGGCATTAAAGGAGTATAATTTTTGAGCAACATTAAATATGAATCACCCTATACCAAACGAGCGACATGGGTCATAAAATAACAAGCGTGATGGTTAGTTAGTTAGGTAGGTACCGAGAAAATATTTAAAAAATAATAAAATATTTTGAAATAATTTCATAATACTTACCTGTATTCCGATTCGCCGTGCTGACGTTTCATCCCGTTCGCACTTAGTCTTGGATTCACTCTTTTCCCGGAATACTGATGATTCTTATAAAGGGCACGCCTCATTTTTATGGAATAACAATGCTGTACAAAATCGAAAAAAGTCACTTCAAACCGCGGCAGACAATCGACTGTTGAATGAATGAATGAGAGAATGTGAATTGGCGGGCGTCTAGCTAGTGATAGTTACAGATTTAAGAAAGTTCTAAATAATTACAACCGCTCTCACTATAATTATTATACAGTTAATTTTGCCTTTTTTACTGCGTGCCAAAACCGCAAATGTTCCTTGCGACGAGTAATACTGGAACATTCGTAAAAAAGCAAAACGAACATTCTATCAGAATAACAAATCAAGCCGCGCAAATTGACATTTTTACTGACCACTTTAACACCGTAGGAATGGGCTAATAGCGTGCACGTGAAACATATGGCTCGCACATATGTTTGTCTCCTTCTAACACGGATTCGGACATTTCGGCTGGCGGTGCCCGCATAAAATAATTACTTTTGTTAATTTAATTACTTGGTTATTATAAGTGATAGAACAGTGAAATTTTCGTTCGCGATAAACTCATTACGAGTATTATTTTTCGGTACTAAAATAAATAAAATATTATCTGTAGTTTTCAAATGTGGCTGAAAAATAGATTGTATGGGAATTGTCACATCTGTTTCACCTTAAATACAAATAATATGTAAGAGTGATAATGAATAAATGATGAATGTAATGTATTAAATTTAGAAAAGGGTTAATTATTACAATACTCTGTTAACAACTTTTTAAAATCTCCTAAGGTACACGACAGGATATCAGCATCAAAATAAGTTTTATTATAATGATTGCAAGTTCTTAGTAAGAAAGAATTTTGCCTGAGACTCGTTGAAGGAATTTCGATATGAAACAATGATTTGTCTCTAGTTTTCTTACTTGGGACTCTAATATTGATTGATGACAAAAGGGCTGGACAGTCAATATGACCACTCAACACTTTGTGTAAGTAAATCATGTCCGCAGTGTCTCTCCTGCTTTTTAATGTTTTAAGTCCGTAGCGCTTGATAGAGCTTTCCATATCGTAATAACGTAATTGTCTCCTGAAGTTCAAGTGATGTACAAACTTTCTTTGAACAGCTTCAATACGTTTTGTGTGAATGTTATAAAAAGGATTCCATATGGCAGAAGCGTACTCAAGATGACTACGGACGTAGGAGTAATACAAAATTTTGAGTGTATGGATATTGTTGAATTCCTTTCCAATACGGAATAAAAATCCTAACATGCTCAATGATTTCTTGACAATCTTATCCACATGTGCCTTGAATGAAAGTTTGTCGTCAATCAGTACACCGAGGTCTCGAATTTGATTGACTTTATTGAGTGGTTGACTGTTTGTAATATGGTAATTATATTCAATTTTATTTTTATTTTTTGTAAAGGTTATTACATAACATTTGGCAGTATTCATGTGGAGATTGTTGACAGTACAATAATCATTAAGCCTATTAAGATCTTGTTGCAGTTTATAACATTCAGTAATAGAGTTAATAGAAAGAAATATTTTCATGTCATCAGCAAAAAGTAAAACTTTAGCATGCTTAAAGCATTTTACAATGTCATTGATAAATATAGTAAAAAGCAACGGTCCCAAGTGAGATCCTTGAGGGACACCTGAAGGTACATTGACAATCTCAGAATTGAAACCGTTTACTGCTATTATCTGGGAGCTTCCGTTTAGGTATGAAACTAGCCATCGGTACAAATTACCGTGTATTCCTAAAGCTAAAAGTTTAGACAATAATAGGCTGTGGTCGATTTTATCGAATGCTTTGGAGAAATCTGTATATATAGCATCCACTTGGATTCGTTTGTCCATTGATTTTGAAATATGTTCGGTGAATACTGCAAGATTGGATACAGTTGATTTTTTTTTCATAAAGCCGTGTTGATTATCAGTTATAACAGACTTAACACAGTCATAGAGTTGCTCATGAACAATCTTTTCAAGAATCTTACTGAAGATAGGTAGTTTTGAAATTGGCCGATAGTTCTGGACGTCGTTAATCTTCAAAACTAAAGCCAATCAAACCATGGATAACTCACGGATTAATCATCTCAATTAGACATAAAGAAACACTCTACAAACAATATACAAAACAACCGGAAAATATAACATTACAAAAACATTTCAAAGCTTATAAAAAAAAACTTACATATCTAATAAAAAGCACAAAGGATGACTACTACAAAACAAAAAATTGAATTATCTGGAAATGACAGTAAAAGGGTTTGGTCCATCATAAATGAAATTGTCGATAAAAAACGTTTAAAAAATAAAACAATCAACAATGTAAACCAAAATGATTCAAAAATCTGCTGTAAAGATAAACCTCTAGAAGCTGCAAATGTATTTAACAATTTTTTTGCTAATGTAGGAAAAAACCTCGCTAAAAAAATCCAACAAGGCCTTACCCCAAATGACCCAAATACTACAGTAAATAATGAGCACAAATTTGAATTATTTCAACCAACAACACCAGAAGAAATTGAACAAATTATTACAGGTATGAAAGGAGGTTCTGCTCCTGGTTTTGATGGGGTCACAATACAAACACTGAAATGTGTAAAAGCACAAGTATCAAAACCATTAACTCATATAATCAATACAAGTTTTCAAAACGGAGTTTTTCCATCCATGTACAAACAATCTGTAATTATACCAATATTTAAAACCGGCAATCCGGAAGAACTAACCAATTACCGCCCTATTTCTTTACTATCAAACATTGCAAAAATATTAGAAAAAATTGCCAAAAAAATAATAACTCAGTTCATAAAGATTAATAATATAATTCAAGAAAACCAGTTTGGATTCATGGAAAACAAAAGCACAAAAGACGCCATTGCTAAATTATCTAGTACCATACAAGACGCTTTAGACAAATCATTAAAATGTGTTGGTATTTTTGTTGATCTCCAAAAAGCCTTCGACAGCATATCTCATGTCGAACTAATACAAAAATTAAAGATCGTGGGTTTTAATGACACAGCATTAAGTTGGCTAAAAAGTTATCTTCACCAAAGAACACAAGTAGTAAAAATTAATCACGCATCTAGTCTACCACTCACAAGTGATTTTGGGATTCCACAAGGTACTGTTTTGGGTCCATTACTTTTTATCATGTACGTAAACGACATTTTTAAAGAAAACCTTACTGGAACAGTTATATCTTACGCAGATGATACAATTATCATAATTAAGGGTAATGACTGGAAAATTGTAAATGAAAATGCAAATAATGACATCCAAATCCTAAAAAACTGGTTCGATACAAATCTACTTACAATTAACGCAAAAAAAAAAACAGTTTATATACCATTCACAATAAATAAATTCAAAACTTACCCCAACATTCATATAATAATACACAACAAAAAATGTAACAAAGATGTTTGTAATAAATCATGTACCATACTAAACCAAACAACTGAAGTAAAGTACCTCAGTGTAATTGTAGACCAACATATGAAATGGAACAGACACATATCGTCACCTTAAAGCAATAGTGGGATATCTTAAAAAATGCTGTTCTGAGATAATAGGACTTTTAGGTTTGCGTGAGCTCTCGCAGCATCAAATTAACTAATCTTGCAGATTAATGATATGGTATAAGAAAGGTCAATTATTTAACATCATTACAAAATTGTAATAATAGAAAAATAATTAATTTTTTCATACTAATTTTGACAAAGTATACGTAAATCTGGAAATATCTCACTGTTGCGTGGAGTGTTTGGTAATCATCTCAAATTATCTCAGTGAAGCATAGTAATAATATTCCGAGTTTAGATGGATAAATGAATTAATAATTGTTTCTCGGGAGATTTTTTCAATGTGGACGACTGTTTCAGGCTAATTGCTATTAACTATTGCTTAAAATAATTAATAATTCTTATTTCTGCATGTTTTTCCATGCTGTTTATAATCATAAATACATTTTCAACAGTACTCACCCACTCACTCCTATAGTTTGTCAATACGACAATTGTATGGGAGTAAGGTGGAATAAAAATGAAAAAAATATATATTTGTGCTTATAAATGCGTGATATAATATATGTAACAAAAATAACAGAAAACCTTAAGAATAAAAGTATGTAACAAAATTAACAGAAAACCAAGAGTAAAAAGTAGGTAAGTATCAAAAATAACAGAAAACCTTTTGAATAAAAGTATTTAATTTTTTTTACAGAAATCTTTAAGAACAAAAAAATAAAACAAATATGTGTTGATTCTCTGGAAACCTACAATGAACCTTCATCGTTATTTTCTTCTTGTACATCGCGGTCTGTATTGGCAGTTAAATTAATTCAAAAAAATTATGAGGTTTTTTTGGTATAACACCACTTTGGCAAAGAAATAAGAAATCACGATTTTTATTCGGCGGAATTGTAGGTGGAACTGTATAAGCTGGTCCTACAATTATACTATTCTCATTCCAAACATTCTTTAGTCGCTCTCTCACATTAATACTCTGATTGAATGGATCCTCGGTGTTGGTGCTTTTGTATTTGATAACTGACGGTTCATCTTTAGTGATCTGGAAAATCTTAACTTTATTCCAAATACATTTATTTTTGTCCGTGATTATTCAGAAATTTTTTCCAGTCTTCTCACATACCTTCTTCCAGTCAATGAAGTCCGTTGTTTCCATTTCTGTTAACTTATAACGAGGTTCATTGTCTTCTTGGAACACGATCATCGCTAATTCCGTTGGAATAAATATTAGGCCTTGTTTTAAAACCCTGACCTTTTCTCTGTCGATGCAATAATGAATGGAGTCTCTTTCGTTCTCTGAGTGCCCAACAATTAGATATTTATAGGTAATGATTTGAATATCAAGTATTCATAGTGCATGCATGTACATGGAAAATAAAAATTTGTTTTTATTATGTGCCACACAGTTATCAGAATAAAAGATCACTTCCCATTTCCCTCGGCATAGGTCTTTTAAAAATGTGTACACGCAGGTAGACATTTCAATTGCGCCTCTTTTAGCTACACCCTCATGTCGCATGTAACAATGGCCCTGTCGTGTTTTGGTATTGTAAATACAGAAGTTATAACGTTTAACTTGCTCTTATAAAAAAATAGATAAATTGCCATTCGGCAACGGCACAACAGCTTGAAAGTCATAAATGGCAACTACAGGATCATCAGTGGTCTTGGTAATGTTTTTATCTTTTTCTTGTCGAGATAGCTTTACATTCTGAATGTGTTCAGAATATTATTATTTTTTCTAATTTCTCATTTGCAGTACTATAGTTGTAATATTATACACAAAATGCGCAAAGGTTCTTTTTTGATTTAAAAAAAATAAATATTGAATTTGGTATTGAATATTTTCCTGTATGTAGAGTTTGTAACATAGAGATTACCTACCGAGACACACTTCTATTTGTACAAATTGTACATCTTTTGGATATTTGGAGATCCGAGCTGATCTTGCACTACAATAGTGTGATTCCACTCTATTAAAGCTGTTGATAAGATTCATAACACCATCAACTAAATCATCCCTTTGAAGGAAGCTGTCTGTTTTCTTTTTTAATGCAGTGCTTATGGTATTATTGCTTATATCTAAGGTTGCCATAAAAAATCTTACGTACACGTATGTTATGTCCATCTCTCTCAAAAAATAACCACTACTAGCTAGGATTCATGGAATCATAAATATTAAAATATTTTAATCGATCAACTTCCAAAAAGATTCAGAACATTTGTATTAACAATTAGTACACAGTACAGGCTTAATTTGTTTTGCTCTGCATACCTTTCCTGACTTTGCTACATCCTCCTGACCAGTATTCACCTTCAGTTTCTTTATGTTTCTCTTCCAAGATCACCCAACTTGTTGAAAACTATAGAGCTACAGTGAGACAATGAATTTATTTCAGTATTTTAAACGACCCTTTGAAAGCAACAGTGGGACAACATCAATATCTCAGTGTTGCTCTGAGTGACCGAACATTTCAATACTGAGATTTTACTTGTAACACTGGCATTTTTTTTTTTACAAAATATCCCAGTAATGCATCATGTAGAGCTCACAATTTTACATCGAACTGCATACTTATCTCAAAAGTGTATTTTTCGAAGATATCCCACTATTGCTTTAAGGTGACGATATGTAAACTTGTCAAGCGCATTAGAAAATGTATCTATATATTCATTAGATTAAGAAATGTTCTCAAGCTAAACAACCTGAAAAAAGTCTATTACGCACTAGTCCAATCATTACTTCAGTATGGAATCATTGGGTGGGGAGGTGCATATGAAAAAATTTTAAGCTCTGTAAAAGTGGTACAGAAACTAATTATAAAAGTAATTTTGAAAAAAACCAATATTCTCTTCAGCACCACTGTTCAAAATTTTCGAAGTACCAACAATTGAAGACCTCTATAAAAAAGATGCAATATTACAAATATATAAAGAAACTGTAATAAAAAAAACTTAAATTTAACTCATCCTTAAGGCATAATTTTAACATCCAAATTCCTTTATTTTCAACACAACAAATGCACAATAATTACATTTACAAAGGCATAAGATATTTTAATAGTCTTCCCGAAGAAGTGAAAAAAATACCAGATTTTATTTTATTCAAAAAGAAGGTCAAATTTATCTTTAAAAAAAATTAATATCACCTATCAAATGTTATAACTTCAATTCATGTTACAACCAAAATTATCGTCGCAATCCTCTTTTAAGTTTATATTTATTGTACTGCATTTATGTTAATTACTGATATAAACATGAAATAATTGTCAAATAACTCCTACGCCAAGCTCAAGAGCTAGCACTCTTCATTGGAGTAGAAGTTCAATAACTTATGTTTTTCACTATTACCTATTATTACCTAATTTTATGTACAATGTAACAATGTTATAAGTTAAACAATAAAAAAAAAATAAAAAAAATGTAACAATATTAGGACTGAGCATTTCAAACACTCGCTTGTAACTAGATTACATGAAGTTAGTAATAGATACGTAGGTAGAAGGAGGCCTATATGATACCTAGGATATGATACCATAGGATATGATACCTCTTACAAAATGTTTTTTTTTATTTTTTTACAAACACTTTTGAATTATACAAAAACTATGTGATTAATTTATTTTGTGTATCATTAGGCACCTAGGTACCGATTGGTTTTTTAAAATTTTATTTTCATTTTTCACAGTTTTATTTTCCTCTTTAATATCTTGTAATATGGCAGACTAGGCTTGCATTATTCTTCTGCTGTCAATGCAATCCTGCTGGTTTAAAACTAAAATAAAAAATAGATTATACAGAGAACATGGTTTTAAGGAACCTTTGGGTTGTTGAAGAAAACTAGAAATAAGAAAAACTTGAATTTCAGTTCTTTATTAATTAACTTGTTACTTTTTCATGCTTTATATTATTCTTACAATTATAGAAGGAAAACAAGAACACGTGCTTAAATGAAGGACATGAAAAAATTAACACTTGATCGGTGTAATGGTAGTCTTCTTGGGGCAACTTTGGACCTTTACGCAAGTAGCGTTAGTGGTGCTCCTCTTGAGAAAGTTCGCCCTGCAGCGACAGCCCTTGGCGGGGGGCTTGGTCTTGCAGTTAGCGAATGCCGGAGACTCACAGGTCCCGCCCGCGCAGGGGCTGGGGGCACTCACCAGCTCCGAGTTGGGGTCATGGCAGCCTGAAAGAGACATAATATTAGTGAATTACAGTCAATTTACTTTGTTTACACACTGTAAATCTACATCCTTCGAGAAGAACGTTCTTTTCATCACGATGATTCGTTATTAAAGTCAAAAATAAGATGTCCGGGAGTAAGGTGTAATTACTTCGGAAGGTGATTCTGCATGTTTATGAATTTAAAAAACATGGACAATTTTTTTAGAAATTTCAACGTTTTAGGT
Source organism: Hesperophylax consimilis (assembly GCF_061612785.1). NCBI lineage: Eukaryota > Metazoa > Arthropoda > Insecta > Trichoptera > Limnephilidae > Hesperophylax > Hesperophylax consimilis. Next base: position 36,990,659 of record NC_142848.1, read on the forward strand.
ATTTTTCAGGCAAGTCAGTTGAATTGTTCGTATGAATAAAATAAATATGTTTCAGGAAAAATATTTTTGTACGGAAAAAAATGGAATTTCGAAAAGTAATTTTTTACTTCTACCATCTTGTATAATCACCTCACGAAGTTTGTGCACTTTACCCCCGGACACCATGTATATTAACGTTGGGAGAGTAGCTAAAGGAAAAGCAGAAGAATTTACGAAGTAGTGCAAGGCATTCCTAAACCATTGGAGGGAGTTAATTAGGTTAAATATTAAATATTGTCGTTAGTAGGGGGAAATCTGATGAGGGAAAATATTCAATGGAGATTTTCTTACATTTTTCATAATTATATTTCATATTATATTAACACTTTTTATAATATATTTACATGGACAAGAGTCGGCGGGCCAGTGAATGTGATTTTTATATATTTTTTCTAAGATTAAGTAAATTTTGCACATCAGATCTTCAAAACAAGAGGAAGGTCACTGTCTATATGAGTTTCTAAAAACCACCCCATAAGTTTTCCCATCGTTAAAGCAGAATTTTGACACTTGATTTTGTCAAAATAAGAGGAAAAAATACTGTCTAGATCTGATTTAGAAAAACTCTGTGTAAAGTCCGTCGACGCCGGGACTCTAGCTAGTCTCTAATATTTCTGTATTATTTACCTGTAAAACATTGTGTAATGCGTTTAGCCCTTTTTAGGTTTTGTACGTCGTAAACATAGTGATTTGACTTAAATTCATTAATTATGTCATCACAAAGAAAAAAAAATACCTTCAGAAAAATTATTACCAGCTGTTAAATTTACTTTACGATAATAAACCACCCACTGATAATATTATAAGAAATGCAAATAAGGTGGAAAACGTTAACGATTAAAGTGTTATTAGGATCTTACCTCTTCTTAACTGGTAGGATTAAACTGACCTAATCTATTATAATGTCATATTTTAGTAATCTGTTTTATCTGGTTACCAAAACAATGCTTGTAGTGGCTGGAAAAAGTTTCACACACAACGAATTCAGTAAAATAACATAAGAAGAATAGAAGTCACTCACTAAACAAATACTTGTAGAGGTCACTAGAACCACGGACGAACGACAAAGCCAATATTTCGTCAATAAGATATTGACGAAATCCGTCATCTATGGATGGTCAGTTAACGGTATTTTATGTCGTTTTTTATGCAAAATAACTGACTTACTAATGAATGGGGGTGAGCTAACCAAGCTCTTAGAACTAAAATAAATCGAATACACCATCCATACACTAAATTAATTCATCGGACACGCGATAAATTGATTCCGTTCCAGATTTGAGAAACAAAAGTTGTTATTTATGAGTTATGTATGATTAATGACACCATGAACTTATCAACTCCATTGTTATTGTCAAAAAGTACACACGGACTGCCAATGTTTTGTGGAGTCAAGAACTGTCAGCCAACCCTAAATAATATTTTAATACGGAAACACCGTTTTAAGGATGGCAACCCAAAAACAGAGCTCGCTGCTAATTCGTTACCGACCAACATTCCTGTTTCTCCGGTCTACCTTGGCAGTCGACATTTCTTGATCCCTACTAAATCCTTCTGATATTAATTTCGTGTTATAGTGTAACGTGTTTTCATTAAACTTAAATTATCAACTACATCTTTTTACTTTATCACAACCTACACTATACACATTAATTGGCCGCTATAAAGGTAAGTATAATAGCACCAAATTGGTGACCCTTCGACTCAGAATAATATACCGACTACCGACTTTAGTATTTTAAAATCATTTTGCAACATTCCGTCACTGCCAAGGACCAGAAATGAGAAACAGTGAATCCCGGGCAAGATCGGTAAGTACAATCCAATTAATATCTCTCTTACAAATCATTTTTTTAATATAAATTCAAGTAAATGTCCCGGTAATTTAAGGAAATATACACGTGGTATATTTTCCATTAATCCCCATATTTGTCAATCAATCCCAAGCTTGAAATGTTTTACTATTTTTATGAAAATTAAGTGCGTGTTAAAATTAATTTCAGTGAGAAAGATCCTGAAATCAGGCTGTCAACAACGTGGCTAACCATGGCATCATAATCTTTCGATGAATTACAACCTACCCACTACAACCCACAACGGCCACATCTACTTCCCAGACAATGAAGATGACGCAACAATCCACGTGGACAACCTGCAGTTGAACAAGCCAACCTACCCACATATCTCAAACAAGTAACCTATATCACGATTTCTTATTGCCATATCCCAAAACAATGAATTGTTCAGCATACCTACATAATTATGTTTCAAATGTACATTATTGTAGTAATTATAAGGTTATTGTCCAATAATTGCCAAACCTTACTTTGAGGTAATCAACATTTAAGTTTCGCAGTATTTTGTACTATCAAATTCATATTGTAAACTATATTACCAAATTCATATCATTTTCGTACTATTTCACAATAGCTTACGTGACGCGGTTTGCGTCTTCACTAAAATACAATACAAACGCGAACTCGCTAATAACTTGCTAAGATATCCGGTAGATGGAATAGATTCTTACAAATTATTCTCTAGTTTTTTTTGGATTTTCTATGTCTTGCTTAACGTATTACGTAACATATTATTGGAAATGACCTCATCGGAAGAAACAAACATACCTTCATCGTTTCAAGAACCTGTAACAATTTCACAAGATAAGTTGAACAATATGGAAGACCAACGCGCAGCACATTCGGAAGCAAACGTGCATCATGTATCTGTACGCCTACCAGCTTGCTGGAAAACCAATATAGCCTTGTGGTTTGCCCAGGCAGAAGCACAATTTTCGAATTCCAGAATTAAGGAAGACTTTACCAAATACAATACAATCGTCGCGGCATTGGACTCCGAAACGCTACAATTGGTTAGTGATATAGTAATTGAATCACCGCCTAAAGATAAATATGTACGAATAAAAACTGCATTGATTGAGCGCCTGCAGGATTTGGAGGAAAAACGCCTGACCCGTCTACTCACCGGAATCCAGTTAGAAGACAGAAAACCCACTGGACTCCTACGACATATGGTAGAACTGGCGGAACCAATGCTTAATAAAAGTGCGATAGTGAAGACTCTTTGGCTGCAGCGCTTGCCTCAACACGCCCAAGCAATTCTATCAGCACTCCCCGACAACGATATAGATCAGCTAGCTTCGGCCGCTGATAAAATTTTAGAGGTCTATCAGAAACCTGAATGCAGCGCGGTGGAGGAAAACCACAAACCAGGCCCGTCGCATCCCGAATCAGGATTAAACACCATTCTACAAAATCTACAAGACCAGATTGTTTCTTTAACCCAAGAAGTGAAACAATTTAAATTGTCGAAAAGCAATCAGAACAACGACCAGTCTCACAACTTCCGTGGCCGCAGGTACCAAAGCCCACGTCGAAGAGATTACTCCCAACCAACAACAAGTTCTTCTCGGCAAACTACCGCTTGGAGACCCAGGTCCAGGTCTCGCGGCAAATCTCCTATAAAGAATCTTGGATATTGCCAACCGCATGCAAGGTACGGCGACAAGGCTTACCGGTGCTACAAGCCATGCACATATGCTAGCACGAACGCGGGAAACGCCAACGGAAGCCCACAGTAGGGACGTGTGAACTTCCATACAACAGTTGTCGTCTCTTCATTTACGATTTGGAAACCAGACAGAAATTTCTAGTAGATACGGGGGCAGATGTTTCTGTTATTCCTAGAAATAAGGACCACCGTACGAAATGTATAACTTCTGACAATTTTCCAACAACATTATATGGCGCAAATGGTAAACCTATTAAAACATATGGCACACAAATTACAGAACTCAATTTCGGTCTACGCCGAGCAATGAAGTGGCGCTTCATCGTAGCTGATGTATCGAGAGCTATACTCGGAGCTGATTTCCTCTATCACCACAACCTGACGGTGAATTTAAAGAAAGCAATGTTATTGGATCAATCGACAGGACTACACATCAAAGGCACCACTTTCAAAGGACCTACTTCTGGCATCTCTACAATAGCATCATCACAAAAGTACGGCGATATCTTGAATAAATACCCATGTTTAACTAGACCAAATATGAAAATCCCAGAAATTAGAAAACATTCCGTCACACATTGTATCGAGACCAAAGGACCCCCAGTTACAGAACGTGCCCGCAGACTGGCACCAGCCCTTTTGGAAGCTGCTAAGAAAGAATTTAAATTCTTAATGGAACAAGGAATTTGTAGACCATCTAAAAGTAATTGGGCAAGCCCATTACATATGGTGAGGAAACCCAATGGAGAGTGGAGACCATGCGGTGATTACAGGCGATTAAATGCAAAAACTCTGGCGGACAAATATCCTATTTCGCAACTTCACGACTTTTCGCACAAACTATTGAAAGCACGAATCTTCAGCACTATAGATCTCACTCGAGCGTACCACCAGATACCAGTTGAACCAGAGGATATCCCTAAAACGGCCATAATCACACCATTTGGCCTATTTGAGTTCACATCTATGCAATTCGGCCTCTCAAACGCTGCACAGACCTTTCAACGATTTATGCACGCAGTTACCAGAGACCTTGATTTTTGTTTTGTCTACCTGGACGATATCCTGATAGCCTCAGAAGACGAAGAAGAACACAGGAAACATTTGGATACTCTATTTAAGCGACTCGCCGATAATGGCCTCGTTATAAACGTTTCAAAGTGTAATTTTGGTGTAACAACTGTTAACTTTCTTGGTCACACAATCACTTCAGAGGGAATGACACCGATCAAAGAGAAAGTCAAGGCTATTACCGACTTTCCGCTGCCAAAAACTGCCAACGGATTAAGACGCTTCCTAGGAATGTTGAACTATTATCGCAAGTTCCTCCCAAATTCCATCAACACTCAAGAAAAACTATTTAACTGTATAAAAGGATACAAGAAAAACGACAAGCGTTCACTCATTTGGAACGAGGAGCTGACAGCGGCATTCAATGATTGTAAAAATCAACTCGCGAACGCAGCCCTCCTAGCACACCCAGATCCCAACTCAAGAATTGCCATCATGGTAGATGCCTCTGACATGGCAATTGGAGCTTCTTTACAACAATTTAAAAATAACACTTGGGAACCTCTCGGATTTTTTTCTAAGAAATTTACAACACCGCAGCGAAAATATAGCACATTCGATCGTGAACTAACAGGTGTCTACGAAGCTGTAAAATATTTCCGAAACAACATAGAAGGTCGCACGTTCACTATCTATACTGACCATAAACCTATCACCTTCGCCTTCAATAAAAAACGAGCGTCTAGTTCTCCACGCCAGGAGAGACAACTGGATTTTATTGCGCAGTTTTCTACTGATATAAGGCATATTTCGGGACACCAAAACACAATAGCTGACACTCTATCTCGGGTCGAAGAGATTAACAGTCCTACTATTGATTACAAGGAAATGGGACAAGCGCAGAGTCAAGACGACGAATTAATTAAGGCAAAAGATGACTCCTCCCTATCCTTACGACTAATGGTGATCCCTGGCACAGACGCATCAGTATGGTGCGACATCTCGACAGGTCATGTCAGACCTTTTGTACCACTAGACATGCGAAAAACTGTCATACAGAGCATACATGACGTATGTCATCCAGGCGTTGCAGGAACAACTAACACTATCAAACAACGATTTGTATGGCCAAACATGAAAGCTGACATAAGATACTTCGTGAAACACTGCATCGCTTGTCAGAAAGCAAAAATCTCCAAACATACGGTTGCCCCCCCGGCAACGTATTTATTACCAGAAGATCGCTTCAGCAACATACATATTGACATCGTAGGCCCATTGCCAGCTTGCAACGAGTACCAGTACCTATTAACCATAATAGACAGATTTACCCGCTGGCCCGAGGCAATTCCTTTAAAGGACATTACAGCCGAGACAGTAGCTTCAGCACTGACGAACCACTGGATCGCACGACATGGAGTACCGATAACCTTAACTTCGGACCAGGGTCGTCAATTCGAAAGCCATTTATTTAAAAAGCTTACTCAGAAATTCGGAATTAAACACTTAAGAACCACAGCGTACCATCCCCAAGCGAATGGAATTATAGAACGTTGGCATCGTACTTTAAAAGCATCTCTCATGGCAAGTGGTGAGCAAAACTGGATGGAAACCCTCCCACTTATACTACTTGGCCTGAGATCTACTCTTCGTGAAGAATTGAAATGTTCGCCAGCCGAACTTACTTATGGAAGAACTCTTAAACTTCCCTGCGACTTCTTCACAAGTACTCCACGAGAAGAACCCGATACTTATATCGGACGTCTACAGAGGAAATTTGAATTAATTAAATCAACTCCTACCTCTAATCACAGCTCAAGAAAATTTTTTGTACACTCGGAACTTCCCGTTTCTACGCACGTATTTCTGCGGACCGACAGTGTTAAAAAACCGTTACAAAACCCATACGAGGGACCTTATAAGGTCGAGGAACGAAATGACAAGACCTATGTCATCACCATTAAAGGTAAACCTAAGCGCGTTTCGATAGACCGCCTGAAACCAGCCTTCGTTCCCACCGAGGAAAATGTTCCAGATCATGCATCAATTCCAGACTCACCTGAAGCAAAAACAACAACAAGATCAGGTCGACAAGTCCATTTTCCAAAAAGATACGGTACATACTAATGCATAAAAAAGGCATAATTTTCTTACACATAAATTTTCTGTAACTCATGATAGAAACATTGATTAAGAATCTACTCTTGCTATCGATTTAAAGATTGAATTTCATATAGGTACCTACATTTATTTTTCTTTAAATTACTGTTACATACATAATATTTAAGCGTTCAAGTTCTTGATGAAAACCTGACCTTTCTTATTATAATTACTTTGCAAATTACTACGTTTTTTATCATTTTATAAAAAACCTTATTACGATGAATACTTTCATCCTTTAAAACCATGAAGTGATTCCATGTAATCGCACAAAGTTACCTAGCTAACTTTTCACTTACCATATTATAGTGCAAACTCATATACATATATTTTCTAGGATAATTATGTATTTCGCTATATGCGACAACTTCTGTATAAATCTTGTTTAGAAATAACTTACTACTATATGTGATGACTCTGTTATAAATATAAACGCTTTTAACCATGCTACATCAGATGTAGTGATCATTCATCTGATGTAACATGTCGTTGAGACCTATATGTATTATTCTTTACAGAATTGAACCATTGTCATTTGTTCGTAAGAAAACATAGCCATTTGATAATATTATCTATACAAACACATTCTACGAACATATGACAGTTGTTTTGTTATAATTTTAATTATCTTGTAATCTCAAAGATAAAGATTTAGATTTATGTACTCACAGCCATGCTATTGCTATATGTACTTTTACAAAAACATTTAAATATGTATTTTTTTCTTTTTTTCCATAACACGGATATAAATAATTTTATAATATAGAGACATTAATAGTCGTTTCACTTTGTTCAAAGATTGAAGAAACACTTCTGTTCATACTTTATACATTGATATCATGTTCCTATATTATAAGACAAATTTGTAGTTATTTAAATATGTAATAAATAATATTTAGAATAATCAACTTTAAAATAACTCAATAATTGACAACTCATGCTCCGAACTCTGTTTGTAGATGCATTATTAAAAATATATACAACTGGAAATAGATTCCTACTTTTTATTTTATAATTAACTTATGCTTAATTTCATAACATGCTCCGACAACACTGTTCGTAGATGCATTACCATATAAAAAGGTTTAGATAAGTTAAATAATAACCACTTTTGTCAAATGTTGTAATACCATTTATTGTTTTTAAACATTAAAGTCTTAAATGCACTCTGTTTGCAACTTTTGGTTTTGAAAATAAATACAAAATATAAAACTTGTCGATGCAGTAAATGCTCCAATTATAAATAGAAACAACATATTTTTTAAAAGGATTTAACTTTCGAATAATGTTATTATTAGTTATGTAGGAATTTGTTCATGCCAATGCGTTCACAAACATATAAATGTATTGTTCATAAAGTAACTTCACCATTTAAGATATATCTTTCTGAACGCATAGGCTTATGTTATTTTGCGATGACGTCACGTATTGAATTTGTTTATATTATGTAACTGACGTCATACAATTTGTGTAATATTTTTTTAACCCCTAATTTTTATCTGTATCGTTAACACTGGGGGGAAGGTATGTGGAGTCAAGAACTGTCAGCCAACCCTAAATAATATTTTAATACGGAAACACCGTTTTAAGGATGGCAACCCAAAAACAGAGCTCGCTGCTAATTCGTTACCGACCAACATTCCTGTTTCTCCGGTCTACCTTGGCAGTCGACATTTCTTGATCCCTACTAAATCCTTCTGATATTAATTTCGTGTTATAGTGTAACGTGTTTTCATTAAACTTAAATTATCAACAACATCTTTTTACTTTATCACAACCTACACTATACACATTAATTGGCCGCTATAAAGGTAAGTATAATAGCACCAAAGTTTATTAAAGTTGACATTGTCAATTTTTTTACGTGTACGTAGACTTCTGACGTTTAGGAATGTCATTTATTAATTAGATGCGCCAGTGTTGCCAGCGTGTTTCAGAACCAATATTGATCCGTCCTGGGAAAATCGGTAAAAAATCTTCGTTATTTACGCCTATCGATCCGATATTGTAAATTTATCGATTTCACTGTGCTAGACTCCTTGAACTTGGGTTAACGACAAATAATGAAACCATTTTCATAAGTACTGATAACATTGATATTGCTAGGAAATGCCTCATTAAGACGGGTCAGTGAGGAATCGACATAAACCGAGTAAGTCCAGAGCCTGCGCAAAAAAGTAGAGATCAATAAGGAAACGTCTTGCAGGTCAGTCCATTATGGGACTTCTCTGCGCAGGGTCTGGATCACTCGGCTTATGTCCATTTTATACCGGCCCGAAGAACATAAACTCTGGCCTCTCGGAATCTACAGGGGCAGCCTTTGAAATTCTTTGTAGATTATAAGGTGGTGGGTATACGAATAAATCTAAAGAAATCGTTTGACTTACATTGTGCTGGCTTGATGCACTGCTTTTTGTCGTTTCTGACGTGCCCAGGCAAGCAACGGCACTCCACAGGGCAGCTGTGGGGCTTGGTGCATCTGGCTACTTCTCCAGCGAACACATTGGCACAGAAGGTCACCGCACAGCGCGCACTTATCCACCACCTCGTTTTGGCCGCATTTTGGCGCTGAAATCAACAATAAAATTATATTCGGTTCGATTTCGAATTCGATTCAACTTAAACGGCGTATTTAATAGGAATGTGATGATGTTACTTTGTTGGAATTTTTTTCGTTAATTAATTATTTATAACTAATAATTAATAATATTTATAATTAATAATATTTATAATTTATAATTTTTTTTTTTTAAACTTCCGATTTTGTTGTCCGGGTTAAATCTTCCCCAAAGGAAAAACTAAACCCTTCCACATACTTTTCCACAAATGATCATCTAGTCAAACAACACTATGTAAGTGCATTATATAAGCAAATTAAATACAAAACAATACAAGAACAACACGTCAACTCACCAGAGATCAAATGGGAAAATAATTTACCGACTCCAGATATTTTCATTTCAGAGGGTTCGGCTCGGTAGAACTTCTAACAGGGCCTATAAATCCTACTGATCTCTCAACATAAATATTTAAGAAATCTTTCGTTATTCTACATGTATTCAAAATGACCGACTTTTGCATCTTTATATATAAATTTTTTGATAGATCTAATAGGCCTAAATTTTTAATGAGAGAGATAGGTATAATGCCAGTAGCCGAAATAACGAATGGTAATATTTTTATAGTCTGAGAATGCCAAATTCTTTTTATTTCATTTCCTAAATCTGTGTATTTTTTCATTAACAGATTTTTGAATATTACAGTAATTTGGAATAGCAACATCAATGATATAAGTTATTTTTTTATAATTTTGTCATAATTTATAATTTACTAAGATTATGCTTACGTGGCATTGTAACACATTTTCCTGCTTTGTCTTTAATGTATCTCGTTTTACAGTTGCATGCGTCTGAGGAGTTTGCGTTCACATCTCCATTGCACGGTGCTGCTAAAAAAATAGTTTGGTAATTGTTCATCAAATTAAACATAACAAAAACGACAAAAATTGTTTCCCTATTCCGCCAATGTGTCAAAGGAGATAAAAACAAATTTTACAATGATATTACTTCTTTACCATAAAAGGTTAAAACGGTCAAAAATTGTTTGAATATATCATTATAAATGATTTCAAGCACGGATTTTCAGTATTAAAAATTAAATTAACAAATGGTGGTATTTCAACAAAAGACTGCGAGAACTGTATTCAACAGAAAGAGAAGAAAAACTTGACTCTTAATCCCCCGCATTCCCAATTTCCACCGATTTATAACAAGTTTCTCTTTGACTCTTTAAGTTTTATGTTCCAAATAATACATTTTATTTTTGAAGATAATATTTACAAATTTGTTATGCCGAAACGTTAATTATATGAAATTCCCTCGATTGAAAACAATCGTAAAGAAAGATCCGAAAATTATTAAAAACACACTTTGTTCCGTTATTATTAGGAATGAAAAAATCCACAGCGCATCTTTAAATTAAAAACTCTTGACTTTAATTTCTAAGAAAACTTATTATTTACCATTTTTCATTAAAAAACAAGAAACACCTAAAGAAATAAACATAATTATCCACTCTGTAAAAAATACAGAAAACCACAAATGCAATATGTTATGCACAAACATAGAAAGCAAGACCGATATTATTAAGTACCTAGGCATAACAATAGACCAGCGTTTAAAATGGTCCCCACATATAAATATTCTGAACAACAGAATAAGGAAACTATCATATATATTTAGATGTTTAAGAGATATTTTAAACGAAAAATTACTTAGAACCACATACTTCGCTTTCTGTCAATCAATTATATAATACGGCATTATAGGCTGGGGCGGTACATATAAAAATCAAACTCAAACAATTTACATATCACAAAAACTAATTATAAAAACCATATTAAAAAAACCCTATTCATATTCGTCCGAACTTTTATTCAAACAATTTAAGGTCAGAATATACTACAGAATATACTTCTACCATGCAACATTATAAATTTATAAAAACTATATTCAAAATAAAATTGCACCCTTTAAAAATAACAGAAATCTTAGACAAACGTCAATACTTCCTACTCCTAAATGTAAAAAAACAATAGGACAGTTCAACCATGAATATCTCGGAATTAAATTTTTTAACTCATTACCAGAAAAAATTAGAAACATCAATGCAAATATAAACGAATTCAAAAGCCACCTTAAAACGTATTCCGAACAGTTGAACTGAATTGTATCAAATATAAACCAATGTAACAGCACCCCCATACACACAAGCCCTGCATATTTATGGGGGTATATCAAATACTAATATTATGTAATTAATAACTGTACTATACTGTGTAATTATATTATGTAATTGTTATATTATGTAATTCGTGTATCTTTTTTTTACTAATAAAAAAAAATGCAACTAAAGCATTTGTCGAGATATTTTGGCTCTTTTTCAAACGAGTTGTGTTTTATTAAATATTTTCACCATTTTCGCTTAATTATTATCGTTTTTAATATTAGCGCATTCTCACTAACATTCGTATTTACATATCTCCCTTTCAAACCATCTTTGAACGCTTACTACGAGGCCTAAAAGCAACAGCATTCTCTGGCTTCCTCTTTGGGAGTACTTTTGGTAAGGATTTGCTAATGAAACACAGACTTCACGAATATTTTCGTACAACTAACTGATTGGGCCTTGTTGTTTCCTTATTTTTTGGACTGAAATAAAACAGTTTCTATACGTCTTAATGTAGAACATTTATTTTCATATAAACAAGATGCATAAAAGCACTGAGGTACCAAGAAAAATAACCGAAATTTAATCACTATCGTAAAATCCCATAAGACAAATGATATGTGTCCAGTGATAAATTTCATAAAGGATTCGTCATCGTAAAATGAGTGAAAACAAATAAATATTCATTTTATTAAATAGAGAGTTTACGTCTCTCGAAAATAATAACAACATTACTTTTACCCACATTCATGTGAAACTGGTATCATTGTGAACCTGCGCGCGATACCTCGCGCTACAAATATTTCATTCTCTCTCCAGTGGTCTAGCAGCCAGTTGAGCCCTAAATCTCCTCTAACGTACGCGATCTGTTTTGTTCATAGAATTATTGTAACGTTAGTTTTGTCAATAAAAACAAAATTTAAAATATTCGAATTCTCATTTTTTAACACCGAGAGTAATCACGCAACCTTGGACTCTGCGGATTGGAGAACCACAGAATCATTTAGCCAACAACACATTAAAAATGGCGATAATCACAATCCTAGATAATTTCATTTGTTATTAAGGTACATCCATCTGCTCTACGGTATAAGCAGCTTTTGCTGAAATAGATTTAAATCAGTGAGCAAACAACCACTATTTCTTGCACAATAAGAATATAGCTTTTCCTAGAAGGGCAGAGTCATTTGTTAAAATATAGGACTCTAAAAGGGAGCATTTGTATTGCATAAATGGTTTTTTATGAGTACATAGAAACAGTAGTTTTAAAGTACACAAAACACCAAATTAATGTGTTTTATGTACGTTGATTTCGCAATTCCTGAGAAGTGGTAATTGATTTGCTTTGCAGTTCATAATAATCAAATATAAAAAACGATTCGAAATTCTTTTTTATCTTAAACTCCCTGAATGCAAAAATTTGTTATTTAATTGCCATCGGTCATTATAAAAGCCACTTATTGGTGGATCAATGATCACTCACCACACTCCTCCGCTGCAACGCATTTATTATTGGCGTTCATGAAGAAACCGGCCTTACAGTAACAGCCAGGGAGGCAGACGAGGAAGTAACAAGTTGTCTTGTTCCCGAGATTTCGGCAAGTCTCCGGACAAGGATCCATACAGGTGCTGACTTCTTGGTTTGGCTCGGGACAAACATCAATCCCTGGAAAGAAAGGGGCAATACAATCTTACCCAAATAACCTCAAAGGTTTTTCAACCAAATAACACAAAAATTATGATGTTGGTGACATTATGTAAATGGTCATAAAATTTAAATAATCTAACAAAGAACAGAGTTTAAAGAATTAGAATTTTGAATGATTGTTTTGTGTCATTTATTTAAAAAAAAACGAAGCCGTCAAATAATTACACGAAAAATTTATGAGGTTTACATATTTTTTTACAAAAATTCCTTTTTATTCCAGCACACACTTTGACCGCATACGCATTAAGCTTCAGCTATAAAAGAACGTTCTTTATAGTAACATAGATATTTTTATTTTAAATATAGGAGTAAACAAATTAAATAAAATAAAAGAATAACATATATAAAGAATATATATAATAATAAAAGAAAAAAAATTACTAAATTGTTTGATTGATTGATTGAGTGAGGACTACGAGAAAAAATACATAACAAAACACCAATTGTCCAAACAAAAGATATCGATTTTTAGTTAAACTTAAAAATCGTAAAATCATTTTTCCACGAAAGCTTGTACTCAATTTCGAAAACAACAAATACCAGCATTTTTTGAAATATCATCATTCTAACGGGCACAAACAAAGGACATGGGTTCGAACCAAAGAGATTAGAAGAACTATCTTTGGTTCGAACTCTTGAAGACGTTTTCTCAGGAACTACCCAACCGAATCGAATGAAATTTTATATTCGTACTAAAAATAGTGGTCTGAACATGAATCAGTGTAAAAATCGCCAAAAACCATTATTTTTGGAAATATCATCACTCTAACGGGCACAAACAAAGGAATGGGGTTCGAAAACTTGAAAACGTTTTCTCAGGAACTACGCAACAGAATCGAATGAAATTTTGGAATCATACTAAAAATAGTGATCTAAACATGAATTAGTGTAAAAATCTACAAAAAGCATTATTTTTGTAAATATCACCATTCTAACGGGCACAAACTAAGGACTTGGGTGCGAACTTTTGAAAATGTTTTTACAGGAACTACGCAACCGAATCGAATGAAATTTAGTATTTATACAAAAAATAGTAGTCTGAACATGAATCAGAGATTTAAACTTCAAAAAAAGCTGTTTTGGAAATATAATCATTCTAACGGGCACAAACTAAGGACTTGGGTTCGAACTCATGAAAACGTTTTCTGAGGAACTCAGCAACCGAATCGAATGAAATTTTGTGTTCGTACTAAAAATAGTGGTCTGAACACGAATCAGTGTAAAAATCTCCAAAAACCATCATTTTTTGAAAAATCATCATTCTAACGGGCACAAAAGAAAGACATGGGTTCGAACATTTGAAAACGTTTTCTCGGAAACTACACAACCGAATTGAATGAAATTTTGTGTTCGTACTAAAAATAGTGGTCTGAACACGAATCAGTGTAAAAATCTCCAAAAACCATCATTTTTGGAAATATCATCATTCTAACGGGCACAAACTAAAGACTTGGTTTAGAACTCTTGTAGACGTTTTCTAAGGAACTACGCAACCGAATCGAATGAAATTTAGTATTCATACAAAAAATAGTGGTATGAAAATGAATCAGGGATTTAAACTTCAAAAAAAGCTGTTTTGGAAATAAAATCATTCTAACGGTCACAAACTAAGGACTTGGGTTCGAACTCATGAAAATGTTTTCTCAGGAACTACGCAACCGAATCGAGTGAAATTTTGTATCCGTACTTAAAATAGTGGTCTGAACATGAATGAGAGTTTAAAACTTCAAAAATAAGCTGTTTTGGAAATATCATTATTCCAACGGGAACAAAGTAAGGACTTGGGTTCGAACTCTGGAAAACGTTTTCTCAGGAACTACGCAGCCGAATCGAATGAAATTTTGTATTCGTACGAAAAATAGTGGTCTGAACACGAATCAGTGTAAAAATCTCCAAAAACCATCATTTTTGGAAATATCATCATTCTAACGGGCAAAAACTAAGGACTTGGGTTCGAACTCATGAAGACGTTTTCTCAGGAACTCAGCAATCATATCGAATGAAATTCTTGTTTTGTACTAAAAATAGTTGTCTGAACATTAATCAGTGAATAAATTTCCAAAAACCATCATTTTTGGAAAAATCATCAGTCTAACGGGCACAAATGAAAGACTTGGGTTCGTACATTTGAAAACGTTTTCTCAGGAACAACGCAACCGAATCGAGAAATTATTTTAGATTTGTTCTAATAATAATGGTCTAAATTTAAATCAGTGTCTAAAACTACCAAAACAATATTTTTGGTTATATCATCATTTTAACGGGCACAAATGAAGAACTTGGGTTCGAACATTTGAAAACGTTATCTCTAAGGAACTACGCAACCGAATCGAGTAAAATTTTGGATTGATACATATAATAATGGTCTGATTTAAAATCAGTGTCTTAAACAACAAAAACAACTTTTTTGGAAATATAATCATTTTAAAGGGAACAAATGATAGACTTGGGTTCGAACATTTGAAAACGTTTTCCTGAGAACTACGCAACCGAATCGAATGAATTTGTGTATTCGTACTTAAAAAAGTGGTCTGAATATGAATCAGAGTTTTACACTTGAAAAAGCTGTGTTTGAAATATCATAATTCTTAACGGCACAAACAAAAGACTTGGGTTCGAAAATTTTTGAAGATATCAACATTTTAAAGGGGTCAAATGAAAGACTTGGGTTCGAACATTTGAAAACGTCATCTCAGGAACTACGCAACTGAATTGAATGAAATTTTGTATTCGTACTAAAAATAGTGGTCTTTACATGAATCAGAGTAAAAATCTCCAAATACCATCATTTTTGGTAATATCATCATTCTAACGGGCACAAACTAAGGACTTGGGTTCGAACTCTTGAAGACGTTTTCTCAGGAACTACGCAACGTAATCGAATAAAATTTCGTATTCGTACTTTAAATAGTGGTCTGAACATAAATCAGAGTTTTAAACTTCAAAAATAGCTTTTTTGGAAATATCATCATTTCAACGGGCACAAACTAAGGACTTGGTTTCGAACTCATGAAGACGTTTTCTGAGGAACTCATCAAACCGAATCGAATGAAATATTGTATCCATACTAAAAATAGTGGTCTTAACTTGAATCAGTGTAAAAATCTCCAAAAACCATCATTTTTGGAAATATCATCATTCAAACGCGCACAAATGATAGACTTGGGTTCGAACATTTGAAAACGTATTCTCAGGAACAACGCAATCGAATCGAGTAAAAGTTTGGATTGGTACTAATAATAATGGTATGAGATTGAATCAGTGTCTCAAACTACAAAAACAACATTTTTGAAAATATCATCATTCTAACGGGCACAAACTAAGGACTTGGGTTCGAACTCTTGAAGACGTTTTCTCAGGAACTACGCAACGTAATCGAATAAAATTTCGTATTCGTACTTTAAATAGTGGTCTGAACATAAATCAGAGTTTTAAACTTCAAAAAAAGCTTTTTTGGAAATATCATCATTTCAACGGGCACAAACTAAGGACTTGGTTTCGAACTCATGAAGACGTTTTCTGAGGAACTCATCAAACCGAATCGAATGAAATATTGTATCCATACTAAAAATAGTGGTCTTAACTTGAATCAGTGTAAAAATCTCCAAAAACCATCATTTTTGGAAATATCATCATTCTAACGCGCACAAATGATAGACTTGGGTTCGAACATTTGAAAACGTTTTCTCAGGAACAACGCAATCGAATCGAGTAAAAGTTTGGATTGGTACTAATAATAATGGTATGAGATTGAATCAGTGTCTCAAACTACAAAAACAACATTTTTGAAAATATCATCATTCTAACGGGCACAAACTAAGGACTTGTGTTTGAACTCTCGAAGACGTTTTCTCAGGAACTGCGCAACCGAATTGAATTAAATTTTGTATTCGTACTTAAAATAGTGGTCTTCACATGAATCAGAGTAAGAATCTCCAAAAACCATCATTTTTGGAAATATCATCATTCTAACGCGCACAAATGAAAGACTTGGGTTCGAATATTTGAAAACGTTTTCGCAGGAACTACGCCACCGAATCGAGAAAAAATTTGGATTGGGTTTTATAATAATGGTCTGAATTCGAGACAGTGCCTTTAACTTCAAAAAGGCATTTTTGTAAATATCATCATTCCAACGGGCACAAACGAAAGACTTGGGTTCGAACATTTGAAAACGTTATCTCAGGTACTACGCAACTGAATAAAATAAAATTTTGTATTCGTACTAAAAATAATGGTCTTTACATGGATCAGAGTAAGAATCTCCAAATACCATCATTTTTGGAAATATCATCAGTCTAACGGGCACAAATGAAAGACTTGGGTTCGTACATTTGAAAACGTTTTCTCAGGAACAACGCAACCGAATCGAATGAATTTGTGTATTCGTACTTAAAAAAGTGGTCTGAATATGAATCAGAGTTTTACACTTGAAAAAGCTGTGTGAAAATTTTTGAAGATATCAACAATTTAAAGGGGTCAAATGAAAGACTTGGGTTCGAACATTTAAAAACGTTATATAAGGAACTAGGCAACCGAATCGCGTAAAATTTTCGATTGGTACATATAATAATGGTCTGATTATACATCAGTGTCTTTAACAACAAAAACAACATTTTTGTAAATATCATCATTTTAAAGGGGACAAATGAAAGACTTGGGTTCGAGACAGTGCCTTTAACTTCAAAAAGGCATTTTTGTAAATATCATCATTCCAACGGGCACAAACGAAAGACTCGGGTTCGAACATTTGAAAACGTTATCTCAGGTACTACGCAACTGAATAAAATGAAATTTTGTATTCGTACTAAAAATAGTGGTCTTTACATGAATCAGAGTAAAAATCTCCAAATACCATCATTTTTGGAAATATCATCAGTCTAACGGGCACAAATGAAAGACTTGGACATTTGAAAACGTTTTCTCAGGAACAACGCAACCGAATCGAGAAATTATTTTAGATTTGTTCTAATAATAATGGTCTAAATTTAAATCAGTGTCTAAAACTACCAAAACAATATTTTTGGTTATATCATCATTTTAACGGGCACAAATAAAGAACTTGGGTTCGAACATTTGAAAACGTTTTCTCAGGAACTACGCAACCGAATCGAATAAATTTGTGTATTCGTACTTAAAAAAGTGGTCTGAATATGAATCAGAGTTTTACACTTGAAAAAGCTGTGTTTGAAATATCATAATTCTTAACGGCACAAAGAAAAGACTTGGGTTCGAAAATTTTTGAAGATATCAACATTTTAAAGGGGTCAAATGAAAGACTTGGGTTCGAACTTTTAAAAACGTTATATAAGGAACTAGGCAACCGAATCGCGTAAAATTTTCGATTGGTACATATAATAATGGTCTGATTATACATCAGTGTCTTTAACAACAAAAACAACATTTTTGTAAAAATCATCATTTTAAAGGGGACAAATGAAAGACTTGGGTTCGAACATTTGAAAACGTTATCTCAGGAACTACGAGACTGAATCGAATGAAATTTTGTATTCGTACTAAAAATAGTGGTCTTTACATGAATCAGAGAAAAAATCTCCAAAAAACCATCATTTTTGGTAATATCATCATTCTAACGCGCACAAATGATAGACTTGGGTTCGAACATTTGAAAACGTATTCTCAGGAACAACGCAATCGAATCGAGTAAAAGTTTGGATTGGTACTAATAATAATGGTATGAGATTGAATCAGTGTCTCAAACTACAAAAACAACATTTTTGAAAATATCATCATTCTAACAGGCACAAACTAAGGACTTGTGTTTGAACTCTCGAAGACGTTTTCTCAGGAACTGCGCAACCGAATTGAATTAAATTTTGTATTCGTACTTAAAATAGTGGTCTTCACATGAATCAGATTAAGAATCTCCAAAAACCATCATTTTTGGAAATATCATCATTCTAACGGGCACAAACTAAGGACTTGGGTTCGAACTCATGGAGACGTTTTCTGAGGAACTCATCAAACCGAATCGAATGAAATTTTGTATTCATACTAAAAATAGTGGTCTAAACATGAATCAGTGTAAAAATCTCCAAAAACCATCATTTTTGGAAATATCATCATTCTAACGCGCACAAATGAAAGACTTGGGTTCGAATATTTGCAAACGTTTTCGCAGGAACTACGCTACCGAATCGAGAAAAAATTTGGATTGGGTTTTATTATAATGGTCTGAATTCTGAACAGTGCCTTTAACTTCAAAAAGGCATTTTTGTAAATATCATCATTCCAACGGGCACAAACGAAAGACTTGGGTTCGAACATTTGAAACGTTATCTCAGGTACAACGCAACTGAATCAAATGAAATTTTGTATTCCTACTAAAAATAGTTCTCTTTACATGATTCAGAGTAAAAATCTCCAAAAACCATCATTTTTGGAAATATCATCATTCTAACGGGCACAAACTAAGGACTTGGGTGCGAACTTTTGAAAATGTTTTCACAGGAACTACGCAACCGAATCGAATGAAATTTAGTATTCATACAAAAAATAGTGGTATGAACATGAATCAGAGATTTAAACTTCAAAAAAAGCTGTTTTGGAAATATAATCATTCTAACGGTCACAAACTAAGGACTTGGGTTCGAACTCATGAAAACGTTTTCTCAGGAACTACGCAACCGAATCGAATGAAATTTTGTATCCGTACTTAAAATAGTGGTCTGAAAATGAATAAGAGTTTAAAACTTCAAAAATAAGCTGTTTTGGAAATATCGTTATTCTAACGGGAACAAAGTAAGGACTTGGGTTCGAACTCTCGAAAACGTTTTCTCAGGAACTACGCAACCGAATCGAACGAAATTTTGTATTCGTACTAAAAATTGTGGTCTGAACACGAATCAGTGTAAAAATTTCCAAAAACCATCATTTTTGGAAAATTAATCATTCTAACGGGCACAAATGAAAGACATGGGTTCGAACTCTTGAAGACGTTTTCTGAGGAACTCATCAAACCGAATCGAATAAAATATTGTATTCGTACTAAAAATAGTTCTCTTTACATGATTCAGAGTAAAAATCTCCAAAAACCATCATTTTTGGAAATATCATTATTCTAACGGGCAAAAACTAAGGACTTGGGTGCGAACTTTTGAAAATGTTTTCACAGGAACTACGCAACTGAATCGAATGAAATTTTGTATTCGCAATAAAAATTGTGGTCTCTACATGAATCAGAGTAAAAATCTCCAAATACCATCATTTTTGGTAATATCATCATTCTAACGGGCACAAACTAAGGACTTGGGTTCGAACTCATGAAGACGTTTTCTGAGGAACTCAGCAACCGAATCGAATGAAATTTTGTATTCGTACTAAAGCAAGTGGTCTGAACATGATTCAGTGTAAAAATTTCCAAAAACCATCATTTTTGGAAAATTCATCATTCTAACGGGCACAAATGAAAGACATGGGTTCGAACTCTTGAAGACGTTTTCTGAGGAACTCATCAAACCGAATCGAATGAAATATTGTATTCATACTAAAAATAGTGGTCTTAACTTGAATCAGTGTAAAAATCTCCAAAAACCATCATTTTTGGAAATATCATCATTCTAACGCGCACAAATGATAGACTTGGGTTCGAACATTTGAAAACGTATTCTCAGGAACAACGCAATCGAATCGAGTAAAAGTTTGGATTGGTACTAATAATAATGGTATGAATTTGAATCAGTGTCTTAAACTACAAACACAACATTTTTGAAAATATCATCATTCTAACAAGCACAAACTAAGGACTTGTGTTTGAACTCTCGAAGACGTTTTCTCAGGAACTGCGCAACCGAATTGAATTAAATTTTGTATTCGTACTAAAAATAGTGATCTTCACATGAATCAGAGAAAGAATCTCCAAAAACCGTCATTTTTGGAAATATCATCATTTCAACGGGCACAAACTAAGGACTTGGTTTCGAACTCAAGAAGACGTTTTCTGAGGAACTCATCAAACCGAATCGAATGAAATATTGTATCCATACTAAAAATAGTGGTCTTAACTTGAATCAGTGTAAAAATCTCCAAAAACCATCATTTTTGGAAATATCATCATTCTAACGCGCACAAATGATAGACTTGGGTTCGAACATTTGAAAACGTATTCTCAGGAACAACGCAATCGAATCGAGTAAAAGTTTGGATTGGTACTAATAATAATGGTATGAATTTGAATCAGTGTCTTAAACTACAAACACAACATTTTTGAAAATATCATCATTCTAACAAGCACAAACTAAGGACTTGTGTTTGAACTCTCGAAGACGTTTTCTCAGGAACTGCGCAACCGAATTGAATTAAATTTTGTATTCGTACTAAAAATAGTGATCTTCACATGAATCAGAGAAAGAATCTCCAAAAACCGTCATTTTTGGAAATATCATCATTTCAACGGGCACAAACTAAGGACTTGGTTTCGAACTCAAGAAGACGTTTTCTGAGGAACTCATCAAACCGAATCGAATGAAATTTTATATTCATACTAAAAATAGTGGTCTTAACATGAATCAGTGTAAAAATCTCCAAAAACCATCATTTTTGGAAATATCATCATTCTAACGCGCACAAATGAAAGACTTGGGTTCGAATATTTGAAAACGTTTTCGCAGGAACTACGCCACCGAATCGAGAAAAAATTTGGATTGGGTTTTATAATAATGGTCTGAATTCGAGACAGTGCCTTTAACTTCAAAAAGGCATTTTTGTAAATATCATCATTCCAACGGGCACAAACGAAAGACTTGGGTTCGAACATTTGAAAACGTTATCTCAGGTACTACGCAACTGAATAAAATAAAATTTTGTATTCGTACTAAAAATAATTGTCTTTACATGGATCAGAGTAAGAATCTCCAAATACCATCATTTTTGGAAATATCATCAGTCTAACGGACGCAAATGAAAGACTTGGGTTCGTACATTTGAAAACGTTTTCTCAGGAACAACGCAACCGAATCGAATGAATTTGTGTATTCGTACTTAAAAAAGTGGTCTGAATATGAATCAGAGTTTTACACTTGAAAAAGCTGTGTGAAAATTTTTGAAGATATCAACAATTTAAAGGGGTCAAATGAAAGACTTGGGTTCGAACATTTAAAAACGTTATATAAGGAACTAGGCAACCGAATCGCGTAAAATTTTCGATTGGTACATATAATAATGGTCTGATTATACATCAGTGTCTTTAACAACAAAAACAACATTTTTGTAAATATCATCATTTTAAAGGGGACAAATGAAAGACTTGGGTTCGAACATTTGAAAACGTTATCTCAGGAACTACGAGACTGAATCGAATGAAATTTTGTATTCGTAATAAAAATAGTGGTCTTTACATGAATCAGAGAAAAAATCTCCAAAAAACCATCATTTTTGGTAATATCATCATTCTAACGCGCACAAATGATAGACTTGGGTTCGAACATTTGAAAACGTATTCTCAGGAACAACGCAATCGAATCGAGTAAAAGTTTGGATTGGTACTAATAATAATGGTATGAGATTGAATCAGTGTCTCAAACTACAAAAACAACATTTTTGAAAATATCATCATTCTAACAGGCACAAACTAAGGACTTGTGTTTGAACTCACGAAGACGTTTTCTCAGGAACTGCGCAACCGAATTGAATTAAATTTTGTATTCGTACTTAAAATAGTGGTCTTCACATGAATCAGATTAAGAATCTCCAAAAACCATCATTTTTGGAAATATCATCATTCTAACGGGCACAAACTAAGGACTTGGGTTCGAACTCATGGAGACGTTTTCTGAGGAACTCATCAAACCGAATCGAATGAAATTTTGTATTCATACTAAAAATAGTGGTCTAAACATGAATCAGTGTAAAAATCTCCAAAAACCATCATTTTTGGAAATATCATCATTCTAACGCGCACAAATGAAAGACTTGGGTTCGAATATTTGCAAACGTTTTCGCAGGAACTACGCTACCGAATCGAGAAAAAATTTGGATTGGGTTTTATAATAATGGTCTGAATTCTGAACAGTGCCTTTAACTTCAAAAAGGCATTTTTGTAAATATCATCATTCCAACGGGCACAAACGAAAGACTTGGGTTCGAACATTTGAAACGTTATCTCAGGTACAACGCAACTGAATCAAATGAAATTTTGTATTCCTACTAAAAATAGTTCTCTTTACATGATTCAGAGTAAAAATCTCCAAAAACCATCATTTTTGGAAATATCATCATTCTAACGGGCACAAACTAAGGACTTGGGTGCGAACTTTTGAAAATGTTTTCACAGGAACTACGCAACCGAATCGAATGAAATTTAGTATTCATACAAAAAATAGTGGTATGAACATGAATCAGAGATTTAAACTTCAAAAAAAGCTGTTTTGGAAATATAATCATTCTAACGGTCACAAACTAAGGACTTGGGTTCGAACTCATGAAAACGTTTTCTCAGGAACTACGCAACCGAATCGAATGAAATTTTGTATCCGTACTTAAAATAGTGGTCTGAAAATGAATAAGAGTTTAAAACTTCAAAAATAAGCTGTTTTGGAAATATCGTTATTCTAACGGGAACAAAGTAAGGACTTGGGTTCGAACTCTCGAAAACGTTTTCTCAGGAACTACGCAACCGAATCGAACGAAATTTTGTATTCGTACTAAAAATTGTGGTCTGAACACGAATCAGTGTAAAAATTTCCAAAAACCATCATTTTTGGAAAATTAATCATTCTAACGGGCACAAATGAAAGACATGGGTTCGAACTCTTGAAGACGTTTTCTGAGGAACTCATCAAACCGAATCGAATAAAATATTGTATTCGTACTAAAAATAGTTCTCTTTACATGATTCAGAGTAAAAATCTCCAAAAACCATCATTTTTGGAAATATCATTATTCTAACGGGCAAAAACTAAGGACTTGGGTGCGAACTTTTGAAAATGTTTTCACAGGAACTACGCAACTGAATCGAATGAAATTTTGTATTCGCAATAAAAATTGTGGTCTCTACATGAATCAGAGTAAAAATCTCCAAATACCATCATTTTTGGTAATATCATCATTCTAACGGGCACAAACTAAGGACTTGGGTTCGAACTCATGAAGACGTTTTCTGAGGAACTCAGCAACCGAATCGAATGAAATTTTGTATTCGTACTAAAGCAAGTGGTCTGAACATGATTCAGTGTAAAAATTTCCAAAAACCATCATTTTTGGAAAATTCATCATTCTAACGGGCACAAATGAAAGACATGGGTTCGAACTCTTGAAGACGTTTTCTGAGGAACTCATCAAACCGAATCGAATGAAATATTGTATTCATACTAAAAATAGTGGTCTTAACTTGAATCAGTGTAAAAATCTCCAAAAACCATCATTTTTGGAAATATCATCATTCTAACGCGCACAAATGATAGACTTGGGTTCGAACATTTGAAAACGTATTCTCAGGAACAACGCAATCGAATCGAGTAAAAGTTTGGATTGGTACTAATAATAATGGTATGAATTTGAATCAGTGTCTTAAACTACAAACACAACATTTTTGAAAATATCATCATTCTAACAAGCACAAACTAAGGACTTGTGTTTGAACTCTCGAAGACGTTTTCTCAGGAACTGCGCAACCGAATTGAATTAAATTTTGTATTCGTACTAAAAATAGTGATCTTCACATGAATCAGAGAAAGAATCTCCAAAAACCGTCATTTTTGGAAATATCATCATTTCAACGGGCACAAACTAAGGACTTGGTTTCGAACTCAAGAAGACGTTTTCTGAGGAACTCATCAAACCGAATCGAATGAAATATTGTATCCATACTAAAAATAGTGGTCTTAACTTGAATCAGTGTAAAAATCTCCAAAAACCATCATTTTTGGAAATATCATCATTCTAACGCGCACAAATGATAGACTTGGGTTCGAACATTTGAAAACGTATTCTCAGGAACAACGCAATCGAATCGAGTAAAAGTTTGGATTGGTACTAATAATAATGGTATGAATTTGAATCAGTGTCTTAAACTACAAACACAACATTTTTGAAAATATCATCATTCTAACAAGCACAAACTAAGGACTTGTGTTTGAACTCTCGAAGACGTTTTCTCAGGAACTGCGCAACCGAATTGAATTAAATTTTGTATTCGTACTAAAAATAGTGATCTTCACATGAATCAGAGAAAGAATCTCCAAAAACCGTCATTTTTGGAAATATCATCATTTCAACGGGCACAAACTAAGGACTTGGTTTCGAACTCAAGAAGACGTTTTCTGAGGAACTCATCAAACCGAATCGAATGAAATTTTATATTCATACTAAAAATAGTGGTCTTAACATGAATCAGTGTAAAAATCTCCAAAAACCATCATTTTTGGAAATATCATCATTCTAACGCGCACAAATGAAAGACTTGGGTTCGAATATTTGAAAACGTTTTCGCAGGAACTACGCCACCGAATCGAGAAAAAATTTGGATTGGGTTTTATAATAATGGTCTGAATTCGAGACAGTGCCTTTAACTTCAAAAAGGCATTTTTGTAAATATCATCATTCCAACGGGCACAAACGAAAGACTTGGGTTCGAACATTTGAAAACGTTATCTCAGGTACTACCCAACTGAATAAAATAAAATTTTGTATTCGTACTAAAAATAATTGTCTTTACATGGATCAGAGTAAGAATCTCCAAATACCATCATTTTTGGAAATATCATCAGTCTAACGGGCGCAAATGAAAGACTTGGGTTCGTACATTTGAAAACGTTTTCTCAGGAACAACGCAACCGAATCGAATGAATTTGTGTATTCGTACTTAAAAAAGTGGTCTGAATATGAATCAGAGTTTTACACTTGAAAAAGCTGTGTGAAAATTTTTGAAGATATCAACAATTTAAAGGGGTCAAATGAAAGACTTGGGTTCGAACATTTAAAAACGTTATATAAGGAACGAGGCAACCGAATCGCGTAAAATTTTCGATTGGTACATATAATAATGGTCTGATTATACATCAGTGTCTTTAACAACAAAAACAACATTTTTGTAAATATCATCATTTTAAAGGGGACAAATGAAAGACTTGGGTTCGAGACAGTGCCTTTAACTTCAAAAAGGCATTTTTGTAAATATCATCATTCCAACGGGCACAAACGAAAGACTCGGGTTCGAACATTTGAAAACGTTATCTCAGGTACTACGCAACTGAATAAAATGAAATTTTGTATTCGTACTAAAAATAGTGGTCTTTACATGAATCAGAGTAAAAATCTCCAAATACCATCATTTTTGGAAATATCATCAGTCTAACGGGCACAAATGAAAGACTTGGACATTTGAAAACGTTTTCTCAGGAACAACGCAACCGAATCGAGAAATTATTTTAGATTTGTTCTAATAATAATGGTCTAAATTTAAATCAGTGTCTTAAACTACCAAAACAATATTTTTGGTTATATCATCATTTTAACGGGCACAAATAAAGAACTTGGGTTCGAACATTTGAAAACGTTTTCTCAGGAACTACGCAACCGAATCGAATAAATTTGTGTATTCGTACTTAAAAAAGTGGTCTGAATATGAATCAGAGTTTTACACTTGAAAAAGCTGTGTTTGAAATATCATAATTCTTAACGGCACAAAGAAAAGACTTGGGTTCGAAAATTTTTGAAGATATCAACATTTTAAAGGGGTCAAATGAAAGACTTGGGTTCGAACATTTAAAAACGTTATATAAGGAACAAGGCAACCGAATCGCGTAAAATTTTCGATTGGTACATATAATAATGGTCTGATTATACATTAGTGTCTTTAACAACAAAAACAACATTTTTGTAAATATCATCATTTTAAAGGGGACAAATGAAAGACTTGGGTTCGAACATTTGAAAACGTTATCTCAGGAACTACGAGACTGAATCGAATGAAATTTTGTATTCGTACTAAAAATAGTGGTCTTTACATGAATCAGAGAAAAAATCTCCAAAAAACCATCATTTTTGGTAATATCATCATTCTAACGCGCACAAATGATAGACTTGGGTTCGAACATTTGAAAACGTATTCTCAGGAACAACGCAATCGAATCGAATGAAATTTAGTATTCATACAAAAAATAGTGGTATGAACATGAATCAGAGATCTGAGGAACTCATCAAACCGAATCGAATGAAATTTTGTATTCATACTAAAAATAGTGGTCTAAACATGAATCAGTGTAAAAATCTCCAAAAACCATCATTTTTGGAAATATCATCATTCTAACGCGCACAAATGAAAGACTTGGGTTCGAATATTTGAAAACGTTTTCGCAGGAACTACGCTACCGAATCGAGAAAAAATTTGGATTGGGTTTTATAATAATGGTCTGAATTCGAGACAGTGCCTTTAACTTCAAAAAGGCATTTTTGTAAATATCATCATTCCAACGGGCACAAACGAAAGACTTGGGTTCGAACATTTGAAAACGTTATCTCAGGTACTACGCAACTGAATAAAATAAAATTTTGTATTCGTACTAAAAATAATGGTCTTTACATGGATCAGAGTAAGAATCTCCAAATACCATCATTTTTGGAAATATCATCAGTCTAACGGGCGCAAATGAAAGACTTGGGTTCGTACATTTGAAAACGTTTTCTCAGGAACAACGCAACCGAATCGAATGAATTTGTGTATTCGTACTTAAAAAAGTGGTCTGAATATGAATCAGAGTTTTACACTTGAAAAAGCTGTGTGAAAATTTTTGAAGATATCAACAATTTAAAGGGGTCAAATGAAAGACTTGGGTTCGAACATTTAAAAACGTTATATAAGGAACTAGGCAACCGAATCGCGTAAAATTTTCGATTGGTACATATAATAATGGTCTGATTATACATCAGTGTCTTTAACAACAAAAACAACATTTTTGTAAATATCATCATTTTAAAGGGGACAAATGAAAGACTTGGGTTCGAGACAGTGCCTTTAACTTCAAAAAGGCATTTTTGTAAATATCATCATTCCAACGGGCACAAACGAAAGACTCGGGTTCGAACATTTGAAAACGTTATCTCAGGTACTACGCAACTGAATAAAATGAAATTTTGTATTCGTACTAAAAATAGTGGTCTTTACATGAATCAGAGTAAAAATCTCCAAATACCATCATTTTTGGAAATATCATCAGTCTAACGGGCACAAATGAAAGACTTGGACATTTGAAAACGTTTTCTCAGGAACAACGCAACCGAATCGAGAAATTATTTTAGATTTGTTCTAATAATAATGGTCTAAATTTAAATCAGTGTCTTAAACTACCAAAACAATATTTTTGGTTATATCATCATTTTAACGGGCACAAATAAAGAACTTGGGTTCGAACATTTGAAAACGTTTTCTCAGGAACTACGCAACCGAATCGAATAAATTTGTGTATTCGTACTTAAAAAAGTGGTCTGAATATGAATCAGAGTTTTACACTTGAAAAAGCTGTGTTTGAAATATCATAATTCTTAACGGCACAAAGAAAAGACTTGGGTTCGAAAATTTTTGAAGATATCAACATTTTAAAGGGGTCAAATGAAAGACTTGGGTTCGAACATTTAAAAACGTTATATAAGGAACTAGGCAACCGAATCGCGTAAAATTTTCGATTGGTACATATAATAATGGTCTGATTATACATTAGTGTCTTTAACAACAAAAACAACATTTTTGTAAATATCATCATTTTAAAGGGGACAAATGAAAGACTTGGGTTCGAACATTTGAAAACGTTATCTCAGGAACTACGAGACTGAATCGAATGAAATTTTGTATTCGTACTAAAAATAGTGGTCTTTACATGAATCAGAGAAAAAATCTCCAAAAAACCATCATTTTTGGTAATATCATCATTCTAACGCGCACAAATGATAGACTTGGGTTCGAACATTTGAAAACGTATTCTCAGGAACAACGCAATCGAATCGAATGAAATTTAGTATTCATACAAAAAATAGTGGTATGAACATGAATCAGAGATCTGAGGAACTCATCAAACCGAATCGAATGAAATTTTGTATTCATACTAAAAATAGTGGTCTAAACATGAATCAGTGTAAAAATCTCCAAAAACCATCATTTTTGGAAATATCATCATTCTAACGCGCACAAATGAAAGACTTGGGTTCGAATATTTGAAAACGTTTTCGCAGGAACTACGCTACCGAATCGAGAAAAAATTTGGATTGGGTTTTATAATAATGGTCTGAATTCTGAACAGTGCCTTTAACTTCAAAAAGGCATTTTTGTAAATATCATCATTCCAACGGGCACAAACGAAAGACTTGGGTTCGAACATTTGAAACGTTATCTCAGGTACAACGCAACTGAATCAAATGAAATTTTGTATTCCTACTAAAAATAGTTCTCTTTACATGATTCAGAGTAAAAATCTCCAAAAACCATCATTTTTGGAAATATCATCATTCTAACGGGCAAAAACTAAGGACTTGGGTGCGAACTTTTGAAAATGTTTTCACAGGAACTAGGCAACTGAATCGAATGAAATTTTGTATTCGCAATAAAAATTGTGGTCTCTACATGAATCAGAGTAAAAATCTCCAAATACCATCATTTTTGGTAATATCATCATTCTAACGGGCACAAACTAAGGACTTGGGTTCGAACTCATGAAGACGTTTTCTGAGGAACTCAGCAACCGAATCGAATGAAATTTTGTATTCGTACTAAAGCAAGTGGTCTGAACATGATTCAGTGTAAAAATTTCCAAAAACCATCATTTTTGGAAAATTCATCATTCTAACGGGCACAAATGAAAGACATGGGTTCGAACTCTTGAAGACGTTTTCTGAGGAACTCATCAAACCGAATCGAATGAAATATTTTATTCATACTAAAAATAGTGGTCTTAACTTGAATCAGTGTAAAAATCTCCAAAAACCATCATTTTTGGAAATATCATCATTCTAACGCTCACAAATGATAGACTTGGGTTCGAACATTTGAAAACGTATTCTCAGGAACAACGCAATCGAATCGAGTAAAAGTTTGGATTGGTACTAATAATAATGGTATGAATTTGAATCAGTGTCTTAAACTACAAACACAACATTTTTGAAAATATCATCATTCTAACAAGCACAAACTAAGGACTTGTGTTTGAACTCTCGAAGACGTTTTCTCAGGAACTGCGCAACCGAATTGAATTAAATTTTGTATTCGTACTAAAAATAGTGATCTTCACATTAGTCAGAGAAAGAATCTCCAAAAACCGTCATTTTTGGAAATATCATCATTCTAACGGGCACAAACTAAGGACTTGGGTTCAAACTCATGAAGACGTTTTCTGAGGAACTCATCAAACTGAATCGAATGAAATATTGTATCCATACTAAAAATAGTGGTCTTAACTTGAATCAGTGTAAAAATCTCCAAAAACCATCATTTTTGGAAATATCATCATTCTAACGCGCACAAATGATAGACTTGAGTTCGAACATTTGAAAACGTATTCTCAGGAACAACGCAATCGAATCGAGTAAAAGTTTGGATTAGTTCTAATAATAATGGTATGAATTTGAATCAGTGTCTCAAACTACAAAAACCATCATTTTTGGAAATATCATCATTCTAACGCGCACAAATGATAGACTTGAGTTCGAACATTTGAAAACGTATTCTCAGGAACAACGCAATCGAATCGAGTAAAAGTTTGGATTAGTTCTAATAATAATGGTATGAATTTGAATCAGTGTCTTAAACTACAAACACAACATTTTTGAAAATATCATCATTCTAACAAGCACAAACTAAGGACTTGTGTTTGAACTCTCGAAGACGTTTTCTCAGGAACTGCGCAACCGAATTGAATTAAATTTTGTATTCGTACTAAAAATAGTGATCTTCACATGAGTCAGAGAAAGAATCTCCAAAAACCGTCATTTTTGGAAAATTAATCATTCTAACGGGCACAAATGAAAGACATGGGTTCGAACTCTTGAAGACGTTTTCTGAGGAACTCATCAAACCGAATCGAATAAAATATTGTATTCGTACTAAAAATAGTTCTCTTTACATGATTCAGAGTAAAAATCTCCAAAAACCATCATTTTTGGAAATATCATTATTCTAACGGGCAAAAACTAAGGACTTGGGTGCGAACTTTTGAAAATGTTTTCACAGGAACTACGCAACTGAATCGAATGAAATTTTGTATTCGCAATAAAAATTGTGGTCTCTACATGAATCAGAGTAAAAATCTCCAAATACCATCATTTTTGGTAATATCATCATTCTAACGGGCACAAACTAAGGACTTGGGTTCGAACTCATGAAGACGTTTTTTGAGGAACTCAGCAACCGAATCGAATGAAATTTTGTATTCGTACTAAAGCAAGTGGTCTGAAAATGATTCAGTGTAAAAATTTCCAAAAACCATCATTTTTGGAAAATTCATCATTCTAACGGGCACAAATGAAAGACATGGGTTCGAACTCTTGAAGACGTTTTCTGAGGAACTCATCAAACCGAATCGAATGAAATATTGTATTCATACTAAAAATAGTGGTCTTAACTTGAATCAGTGTAAAAATCTCCAAAAGCCATCATTTTTGGAAATATCATCATTCTAACGCGCACAAATGATAGACTTGGGTTCGAACATTTGAAAACGTATTCTCAGGAACAACGCAATCGAATCGAGTAAAAGTTTGGATTGGTACTAATAATAATGGTATGAATTTGAATCAGTGTCTTAAACTACAAACACAACATTTTTGAAAATATCATCATTCTAACAAGCACAAACTAAGGACTTGTGTTTGAACTCTCGAAGACGTTTTCTCAGGAACTGCGGAACCGAATTGAATTAAATTTTGTATTCGTACTAAAAATAGTGATCTTCACATGAATCAGAGAAAGAATCTCCAAAAACCGTCATTTTTGGAAATATCATCATTTCAACGGGCACAAACTAAGGACTTGGTTTCGAACTCAAGAAGACGTTTTCTGAGGAACTCATCAAACCGAATCGAATGAAATATTGTATCCATACTAAAAATAGTGGTCTTAACTTGAATCAGTGTAAAAATCTCCAAAAACCATCATTTTTGGAAATATCATCATTCAAACGCGCACAAATGATAGACTTGGGTTCGAACATTTGAAAACGTATTCTCAGGAACAACGCAATCGAATCGAGTAAAAGTTTGGATTGGTACTAATAATAATGGTATGAGATTGAATCAGTGTCTCAAACTACAAAAACAACATTTTTGAAAATATCATCATTCTAACGGGCACAAACTAAGGACTTGTGTTTGAACTCTCGAAGACGTTTTCTCAGGAACTGCGCAACCGAATTGAATTAAATTTTGTATTCGTACTTGAAATAGTGGTCTTCACATGAATCAGAGTAAGAATCTCCAAAAACCATCATTTTTGGAAATATCATCATTCTAACGGGCACAAACTAAGGACTTGGGTTCGAACTCATGAAGACGTTTTCTGTGGAACTCATCAAACCGAATCGAATGAAATTTTATATTCATACTAAAAATAGTGGTCTTAACATGAATCAGTGTAAAAATCTCCAAAAACCATCATTTTTGGAAATATCATCATTCTAACGCGCACAAATGAAAGACTTGGGTTCGAATATTTGAAAACGTTTTCGCAGGAACTACGCCACCGAATCGAGAAAAAATTTGGATTGGGTTTTATAATAATGGTCTGAATTCGAGACAGTGCCTTTAACTTCAAAAAGGCATTTTTGTAAATATCATCATTCCAACGGGCACAAACGAAAGACTTGGGTTCGAACATTTGAAAACGTTATCTCAGGTACTACGCAACTGAATAAAATAAAATTTTGTATTCGTACTAAAAATAATGGTCTTTACATGGATCAGAGTAAGAATCTCCAAATACCATCATTTTTGGAAATATCATCAGTCTAACGGGCACAAATGAAAGACTTGGGTTCGTACATTTGAAAACGTTTTCTCAGGAACAACGCAACCGAATCGAATGAATTTGTGTATTCGTACTTAAAAAAGTGGTCTGAATATGAATCAGAGTTTTACACTTGAAAAAGCTGTGTGAAAATTTTTGAAGATATCAACAATTTAAAGGGGTCAAATGAAAGACTTGGGTTCGAACATTTAAAAACGTTATATAAGGAACTAGGCAACCGAATCGCGTAAAATTTTCGATTGGTACATATAATAATGGTCTGATTATACATCAGTGTCTTTAACAACAAAAACAACATTTTTGTAAATATCATCATTTTAAAGGGGACAAATGAAAGACTTGGGTTCGAGACAGTGCCTTTAACTTCAAAAAGGCATTTTTGTAAATATCATCATTCCAACGGGCACAAACGAAAGACTCGGGTTCGAACATTTGAAAACGTTATCTCAGGTACTACGCAACTGAATAAAATGAAATTTTGTATTCGTACTAAAAATAGTGGTCTTTACATGAATCAGAGTAAAAATCTCCAAATACCATCATTTTTGGAAATATCATCAGTCTAACGGGCACAAATGAAAGACTTGGACATTTGAAAACGTTTTCTCAGGAACAACGCAACCGAATCGAGAAATTATTTTAGATTTGTTCTAATAATAATGGTCTAAATTTAAATCAGTGTCTAAAACTACCAAAACAATATTTTTGGTTATATCATCATTTTAACGGGCACAAATAAAGAACTTGGGTTCGAACATTTGAAAACGTTTTCTCAGGAACTACGCAACCGAATCGAATAAATTTGTGTATTCGTACTTAAAAAAGTGGTCTGAATATGAATCAGAGTTTTACACTTGAAAAAGCTGTGTTTGAAATATCATAATTCTTAACGGCACAAAGAAAAGACTTGGGTTCGAAAATTTTTGAAGATATCAACATTTTAAAGGTGTCAAATGAAAGACTTGGGTTCGAACATTTAAAAACGTTATATAAGGAACTAGGCAACCGAATCGCGTAAAATTTTCGATTGGTACATATAATAATGGTCTGATTATACATCAGTGTCTTTAACAACAAAAACAACATTTTTGTAAATATCATCATTTTAAAGGGGACAAATGAAAGACTTGGGTTCGAACATTTGAAAACGTTATCTCAGGAAATACGAGACTGAATCGAATGAAATTTTGTATTCGTACTAAAAATAGTGGTCTTTACATGAATCAGAGAAAAAATCTCCAAAAAACCATCATTTTTGGTAATATCATCATTCTAACGCGCACAAATGATAGACTTGGGTTCGAACATTTGAAAACGTATTCTCAGGAACAACGCAATCGAATCGAGTAAAAGTTTGGATTGGTACTAATAATAATGGTATGAGATTGAATCAGTGTCTCAAACTACAAAAACAACATTTTTGAAAATATCATCATTCTAACAGGCACAAACTAAGGACTTGTGTTTGAACTCTCGAAGACGTTTTCTCAGGAACTGCGCAACCGAATTGAATTAAATTTTGTATTCGTACTTAAAATAGTGGTCTTCACATGAATCAGATTAAGAATCTCCAAAAACCATCATTTTTGGAAATATCATCATTCTAACGGGCACAAACTAAGGACTTGGGTTCGAACTCATGGAGACGTTTTCTGAGGAACTCATCAAACCGAATCGAATGAAATTTTGTATTCATACTAAAAATAGTGGTCTAAACATGAATCAGTGTAAAAATCTCCAAAAACCATCATTTTTGGAAATATCATCATTCTAACGCGCACAAATGAAAGACTTGGGTTCGAATATTTGAAAACGTTTTCGCAGGAACTACGCTACCGAATCGAGAAAAAATTTGGATTGGGTTTTATAATAATGGTCTGAATTCTGAACAGTGCCTTTAACTTCAAAAAGGCATTTTTGTAAATATCATCATTCCAACGGGCACAAACGAAAGACTTGGGTTCGAACATTTGAAACGTTATCTCAGGTACAACGCAACTGAATCAAATGAAATTTTGTATTCCTACTAAAAATAGTTCTCTTTACATGATTCAGAGTAAAAATCTCCAAAAACCATCATTTTTGGAAATATCATCATTCTAACGGGCACAAACTAAGGACTTGGGTGCGAACTTTTGAAAATGTTTTCACGGGAACTACGCAACCGAATCGAATGAAATTTAGTATTCATACAAAAAATAGTGGTGTGAACATGAATCAGAGATTTAAACTTCAAAAAAAGCTGTTTTGGAAATATAATCATTCTAACGGTCACAAACTAAGGACTTGGGTTCGAACTCATGAAAACGTTTTCTCAGGAACTACGCAACCGAATCGAATGAAATTTTGTATCCGTACTTAAAATAGTGGTCTGAAAATGAATAAGAGTTTAAAACTTCAAAAATAAGCTGTTTTGGAAATATCGTTATTCTAACGGGAACAAAGTAAGGACTTGGGTTCGAACTCTCGAAAACGTTTTCTCAGGAACTACGCAACCGAATCGAACGAAATTTTGTATTCGTACTAAAAATTGTGGTCTGAACACGAATCAGTGTAAAAATTTCCAAAAACCATCATTTTTGGAAAATTAATCATTCTAACGGGCACAAATGAAAGACATGGGTTCGAACTCTTGAAGACGTTTTCTGAGGAACTCATCAAACCGAATCGAATAAAATATTGTATTCGTACTAAAAATAGTTCTCTTTACATGATTCAGAGTAAAAATCTCCAAAAACCATCATTTTTGGAAATATCATTATTCTAACGGGCAAAAACTAAGGACTTGGGTGCGAACTTTTGAAAATGTTTTCACAGGAACTACGCAACTGAATCGAATGAAATTTTGTATTCGCAATAAAAATTGTGGTCTCTACATGAATCAGAGTAAAAATCTCCAAATACCATCATTTTTGGTAATATCATCATTCTAACGGGCACAAACTAAGGACTTGGGTTCGAACTCATGAACACGTTTTCTGAGGAACTCAGCAACCGAATCGAATGAAATTTTGTATTCGT
Organism: Hesperophylax consimilis; assembly: GCF_061612785.1. Lineage (NCBI taxonomy): Eukaryota > Metazoa > Arthropoda > Insecta > Trichoptera > Limnephilidae > Hesperophylax > Hesperophylax consimilis. The sequence continues at coordinate 37,026,817 of NC_142848.1, forward strand.
ACTAAAGCAAGTGGTCTGAACATGATTCAGTGTAAAAATTTCCAAAAACCATCATTTTTGGAAAATTCATCATTCTAACGGGCACAAATGAAAGACATGGGTTCGAACTCTTGAAGACGTTTTCTGAGGAACTCATCAAACCGAATCGAATGGAATATTGTATTCATACTAAAAATAGTGGTCTTAACTTGAATCAGTGTAAAAATCTCCAAAAACCATCATTTTTGGAAATATCATCATTCTAACGCTCACTTCTAATGTTCCTTCTCAGGAACAACGCAATCGAATCGAGTAAAAGTTTGGATTGGTACTAATAATAATGGTATGAATTTGAATCAGTGTCTTAAACTACAAACACAACATTTTTGAAAATATCATCATTCTAACAAGCACAAACTAAGGACTTGTGTTTGAACTCTCGAAGACGTTTTCTCAGGAACTGCGCAACCGAATTGAATTAAATTTTGTATTCGTACTTAAAATAGTGATCTTCACATGAGTCAGAGAAAGAATCTCCAAAAACCGTCATTTTTGGAAATATCATCATTCTAACGGGCACAAACTAAGGACTTGGGTTCAAACTCATGAAGACGTTTTCTGAGGAACTCATCAAACCGAATCGAATGAAATTTTGTATTCATACTTAAAATATTAGTCTGGACATGAATAACTGTCTTAAACCTTAAAAAAACTGTTTTGGAAATATCATCATTCTAACGGTCAAAAACTAAGGACTTGGGTTCGAACTCTTGAAGACGTTTTCTCAGGAACTACGCAACGTAATCGAATAAAATTTCGTATTCGTACTTAAAATAGTGGTCTGAACATAAATCAGAGTTTTAAACTTCAAAAAAAGCTTTTTTGGAAATATCATCATTTCAACGGGCACAAACTAAGGACTTGGGTTCGAACTCATGAAGACGTTTTCTGAGGAACTCATCAAACTGAATCGAATGAAATATTGTATCCATACTAAAAATAGTGGTCTTAACTTGAATCAGTGTAAAAATCTCCAAAAACCATCATTTTTGGAAATATCATCATTCTAACGCGCACAAATGATAGACTTGAGTTCGAACATTTGAAAACGTATTCTCAGGAACAACGCAATCGAATCGAGTAAAAGTTTGGATTAGTACTTATAATAATGGTATGAATTTGAATCAGTGTCTCAAACTACAAAAACAACATTTTTGAAAATATCATCATTCTAACGGGCACAAACTAAGGACTTGGTTTCGAACTCATGAAGACGTTTTCTGAGGAACTCATCAAACCGAATCGAATGAAATATTGTATCCATACTAAAAATAGTGGTCTTAACTTGAATCAGTGTAAAAATCTCCAAAAACCATCATTTTTGGAAATATCATCATTCTAACGCGCACAAATGATAGACTTGAGTTCGAACATTTGAAAACGTATTCTCAGGAACAACGCAATCGAATCAAGTAAAAGTTTGGATTGGTACTAATAATAATGGTATGAGATTGAATCAGTGTCTCAAACTACAAAAACAAAATTTTTGAAAATATCATCATTCTAACGGGCACAAACTAAGGACTTGGGTTCGAACTCTTGAAGACGTTTTCTCAGGAACTACGCAACGTAATCGAATAAAATTTCGTATACGTACTTTAAATAGTGGTCTGAACATAAATCAGAGTTTTAAACATCAAAAAAAGCTTTTTTGGAAATATCATCATTTCAACGGGCACAAACGAAGGACTTGGTTTCGAACTCATGAAGACGTTTTCTGAGGAACTCATCAAACCAAATCGAATGAAATATTGTATCCATACTAAAAATAGTGGTCTTAAATTGAATCAGTGTAAAAATCTCCAAAAACCATCATTTTTGGAAATATCATCATTCTAACGCGCACAAATGATAGACTTGGGTTCGAACATTTGAAAACGTATTCTCAGGAACAACGCAATCGAATCGAGTAAAAGTTTGGATTGGTACTAAAAATATTAGTCTGGACATGAATAACTGTCTTAAACCTTAAAAAAACTGTTTTGGAAATATCATCATTCTAACGGTCAAAAACTAAGGACTTGGGTTCGAACTCTTGAAGACGTTTTCTCAGGAACTACGCAACGTAATCGAATAAAATTTCGTATTCGTACTTAAAATAGTGGTCTGAACATAAATCAGAGTTTTAAACTTCAAAAAAAGCTTTTTTGGAAATATCATCATTTCAACGGGCACAAACTAAGGACTTGGGTTCGAACTCATGAAGACGTTTTCTGAGGAACTCATCAAACTGAATCGAATGAAATATTGTATCCATACTAAAAATAGTGGTCTTAACTTGAATCAGTGTAAAAATCTCCAAAAACCATCATTTTTGGAAATATCATCATTCTAACGCGCACAAATGATAGACTTGAGTTCGAACATTTGAAAACGTATTCTCAGGAACAACGCAATCGAATCAAGTAAAAGTTTGGATTGGTACTAATAATAATGGTATGAGATTGAATCAGTGTCTCAAACTACAAAAACAAAATTTTTGAAAATATCATCATTCTAACGGGCACAAACTAAGGACTTGGGTTCGAACTCTTGAAGACGTTTTCTCAGGAACTACGCAACGTAATCGAATAAAATTTCGTATACGTACTTTAAATAGTGGTCTGAACATAAATCAGAGTTTTAAACATCAAAAAAAGCTTTTTTGGAAATATCATCATTTCAACGGGCACAAACGAAGGACTTGGTTTCGAACTCATGAAGACGTTTTCTGAGGAACTCATCAAACCAAATCGAATGAAATATTGTATCCATACTAAAAATAGTGGTCTTAAATTGAATCAGTGTAAAAATCTCCAAAAACCATCATTTTTGGAAATATCATCATTCTAACGCGCACAAATGATAGACTTGGGTTCGAACATTTGAAAACGTATTCTCAGGAACAACGCAATCGAATCGAGTAAAAGTTTGGATTGGTACTAATAATGATGGTATGAGATTGAATCAGTGTCTCAAACTACAAAAACAACATTTTTGAAAATATCATCATTCCAACAGGCACAAACTAAGAACTTGTGTTTGAACTCTCGATGACGTTTTCTCAGGAACTGCGCAACCGAATTGAATTAAATTTTGTATTCGTACTAAAAATAGTGGTCTTCACATGAATCAGATTAAGAATCTCCAAAAACCATCATTTTTGGAAATATCATCATTCTAACGGGCACAAACTAAGGACTTGGGTTCGAACTCATGAAGACGTTTTCTGAGGAACTCATCAAACCGAATCGAATGAAATTTTATATTCATACTAAAAATAGTGGTCTTAACATGAATCAGTGTAAAAATCTCCAAAAACCATCATTTTTGGAAATATCATCATTCTAACGCGCACAAATGAAAGACTTGGGTTCGAATATTTGAAAACGTTTTCGCAGGAACTACGCCACCGAATCGAGAAAAAATTTGGATTGGGTTTTATAATAATGGTCTGAATTCGAGACAGTGCCTTTAACTTCAAAAAGGCATTTTTGTAAATATCATCATTCCAACGGGCACAAACGAAAGACTTGGGTTCGAACATTTGAAAACGTTATCTCAGGTACTACGCAACTGAATAAAATGAAATTTTGTATTCGTACTAAAAATAGTGGTCTTTACATGAATCAGAGTAAAAATCTCCAAATACCATCATTTTTGGAAATATCATCAGTCTAACGGGCACAAATGAAAGACTTGGGTTCGTACATTTGAAAACGTTTTCTCAGGAACAACGCAACCGAATCGAGAAATTATTTTAGATTTGTTTTAATAATAATGGTCTTAATTTAAATCAGTGTCTAAATTTACCAAAACAATATTTTTGGTTATATCATCATTTTAACGGGCACAAATAAAGAACTTGGGTTCGAAAATTTGAAAACTTTTTCTCAGGAACTATGCAACCGAATCGAATGAATTTGTGTATTCGTACTTAAAAAAGTGGTCTGAATATGAATCAGAGTTTTACACTTGAAAATGCTGTGTTTGAAATATCATAATTCTTAACGGCACAAAGAAAAGACTTGGGTTCGAAAATTTTTAAAGATATCAACATTTTAAAGGGGTCAAATGAAAGACTTGGGTTCGAACATTTAAAAACGTTATATAAGGAACTAGGCAACCGAATCGCGTAAAATTTTCGATTGGTACATATAATCAGTGTCTTTAACAACAAAAACAACATTTTTGTAAATATCATCATTTTAAAGGGGACAAATGAAAGACTTGGGTTCGAACATTTGAAAACGTTATCTCAGGAACTACGAGACTGAATCGAATGAAATTTTGTATTCGTACTAAAAATAGTGGTCTTTACATGAATCAGAGAAAAAATCTCCAAAAACCATCATTTTTGGTAATATCATCATTCTAACGGGCACAAACTAAGGACTTGGGTTCGAACTCATGAAGACGTTTTCTGAGGAACTCAGCAACCGAATCGAATGAAATTTTGTATTCGTACTAAAACAAGTGGTCTTAACTTGAATCAGTGTAAAAATCTCCAAAAACCATCATTTTTGGAAATATCATCATTCTAACGCGCACAAATGATAGACTTGGGTTCGAACATTTGAAAACGTATTCTCAGGAACAACGCAATCGAATCGAGTAAAAGTTTGGATTGGTACTAAAAATATTAGTCTGAACGTCAATTACTGTCTTAAACCTTAAAAAAACTGTTTTGGAAATATCATCATTCTAACGGTCAAAAACTAAGGACTTGGGTTCGAACTCTTGAAGACGTTTTCTCAGGAACTACGCAACGTAATCGAATAAAATTTCGTATTCGTACTTTAAATAGTGCTCTGAACATAAATCAGAGTTTTAAACTTCAAAAAAAGCTTTTTTGGAATAATCATCATTTCAACGGGCACAAACTAAGGACTTGGTTTCGAACTCATGAAGACGTTTTCTGAGGAACTCATCAAACCGAATCGGATGAAATATTGTATCCATACTAAAAATAGTGGTCTTAACTTGAATCAGTGTAAAAATCTCCAAAAACCATCATTTTTGGAAATATCATCATTCTAACGCGCACAAATGAAAGACTTGGGTTCGAATATTTTAAAACGTTTTCGCAGGAACTACGCCACCGAATCGAGAAAAAATTTGGATTGGGTTTTATAATAATGGTCTGAAGTCGAGACAGTGCCTTTAACTTCAAAAAGGCATTTTTGTAAATATCATCATTCCAACGGGCACAAACGAAAGACTTGGGTTCGAACATTTGAAACGTTATCTCAGGTACTACGCAACTGAATCAAATGAAATTTTGTATTCGTACTAAAAATAGTTCTCTTTACATGATTCAGAGTAAAAATCTCCAAAAACCATCATTTTTGGAAATATCATCATTCTAACGGGCACAAACTAAGGACTTGGGTGCGAACTTTTGAAAATGTTTTCACAGGAACTACGCAACTGAATCGAATGAAATTTTGTATTCGTACTAAAAATAGTGGTCTTTACATCAATCAGAGTAAAAATCTCCAAATACCATCATTTTTGGTAATATCATCATTCTAACGGGCACAAACTAAGGACTTGGGTTCGAACTCATGAAAACGTTTTCCCAGAAACTACGCAACTGAATCGATTAAAATTTTAGATTGGTACTTATAATGTTACGCAGTTTGTCACCATGTATAAATAAAAACTTACCGTATACTGGTTATATGCTCCACCATAGCTTGCAGCAATAAGGGGAATGAAATGATGACACAGCAATTTCAATTGTGATAAAACAACATGAAGTATATTTGAGTTAAACTTGATTACAAGAGCAATACATAAAATTTAGTAAATCAGGGGTGGTTGGCTATTTGATAGCACAACATAATTTGAATTCGGCCACGACATTAACTTGTATGATTATATTTACTAAATAGCTAAAAAATAAGACATCACCACTGAGCGCCAGTCTAGAAAACTCTTCTAAACGAATTTATAATCATGGTGATATATAAGAGATTATGTGTCTAATTCATGTGGATAAATAAAATTGTCTCGCGTGCGTGTATTAAATCTCCGACGGTCAAACAGCCCGTCATGCGATGTGATTCCCTCCTGCCTCGAAAACCAATTGCCGGCTTCTCTGGAATTCAACGCTCAGCTTCTTGAATTCAACGAGTGGCGGCTGAAATTTGATGCCAACGCGTGTCTAGAAGTCTTGCTATGTGAGCGGATTGTTCCTACCGCTACAATAAAAATTTGAATCAGTGTATCAAACGACAAAAACAACATTTTTGGAAATATCATTATTTTAACGAGCGCAAATGAAAGACTTGGGTTCCAACTTTTGAAAACATTTTCTCAGGGCCTATACAACGGAATCGAGTGAAATTTTGGAATCATACTAAAAATAGTTGTCTGAACGTGAATCAGTGTAAAAATCTCCAAAAACCATTAAATTTGTAAATATCATCATTCTAACGGGCACAAACTAAGTACCTGGGTTCAAACTCTTGAAGATGTTTTCTCAGGAACTACGCAACCGAATAGAAAATTTTTTTATTCGTACTAAAATAGTGGTCGAAACATAAATCAGAGTTTTAAACATCAAATAAAGCTTTTTTGGAAATATTATCATTTTCCGGGCACAAACTAAGGACTTGGGTTCGAACTCATGAAGACGTTTTCTGAGGAACTCAGCAACCGAATCGAATGAAATTTTGTATTCGTACTAAAACAAGTGGTCTGAACATGATTCAGTGTAAAAATTTCCGAAAACCATCATTTTTGGAAAATTCATCATTCTAACGGGCACAAATGAAAGACATGGATTCGAACTCTTGAAGACGTTTTCTCAGGAAATATAGAAGCCGAATCGAATGAAATTTTGTATTGGTAATCAAAAGAGTGGTCTGAACATGAATCATTGTAAAAATCTCCGAAAACCATCATTATTGGAAAAATCATAATTCTAATGGGCACAAACTAAGGACTTGGGTTCAATCTCTTGAAGACGTTTTCTCAGGAACTATGCAACCGAATCGAATGAAATATTGTTTTTGTACTCAAAATAATGGTCTGAACATTAATCAGTGTGAAAATCTCCCAAAAACCTTCATTTTTGGAAATATCATCAGTTTAACGGGCACAAATGAAAGACTTGGGTTTGAACATTTGAAAACGTTTTCTCAGGAACAACGCAAACGAATCGAGAAAAATTTTTGAATTTGTACTGATTATAATGGTCTGAATTTAAATCAGTGTCTTAAACTACAAAAACAACATTTTTGGAAATATCATCATTTTAAAGGGGACAAATGAAAGACTTTGGTTGGAACATTTGAAAACCTTTTCCTAGGAACTACGCAACCGAATCGAATGAAATGTATTCGTACTTTAAATAGTGGTCTGAACATGAATCAAAGTTTTAAACAAAAAAAAAGCTGTTTTGGAAATATCACTATTTTAACGGGCACAGACTTAAGACTTGGGTTCGAACTCATGAAGACGTTTTCTGAGGAACTCAGCAACCGAATCGAATGAAAATTTGTATTCATGCTTAAAATAGTGGTCTGAACATGAACCAGTGTAAAAATCTCCAAAAACCATCATTTTTGGAAATATCATCATTCTAACGGGCAAAAACTAAGGACTTGGGTTCGAACTCATGAAGACGTTTTCTGAGGAACTCAGCAATCATTTCGAATGAAATTCTTGTTTTGTACTAAAAATAGTTGTCTGAACATTAATCAGTGTAAAAATCTCCAAAAACCATCATTTTTGGAAATATCATCAGTCTAACGGGCACAAATCATAGACTTGGGTTCGATCATTTCAAAACGTACTCTCAGGAACAACGCAATCGAATCGAGTAAAAGTTTGGAATGGTACTAATAATAATGGTATGAATTTGAATCAGTGTCTTAAACTACAAAAAAAACATTTTTGAAAATATCATCATTCTAACGGGCACAAACTAAGGACTTGTGTTTGAACTCTCGAAGACGTTTTCTCAGGAACTGCGCAATCGAATTGAATTAAATGTTGTATTCGTTCTTAAAATAGTGGTCTTCACATGAATCAGAGTAAGAATCACCAAAAAACCATCATTTTTGGAAATATCATCACTCTAACGGGCACAAACTAAGGACTTGGGTTCGAACTCTTGAAGACGTTTTCTCAGGAACTACGCAACCGAATTGAATGAATTTTGCATTCGTACTAAAAATAGAGGTCTGAACATGAATCAGTGTAAAAATCTCCAAAATCCACATTTTTGGAAATATCATCATTCTAACGGGCAAAAACTAAGGACTTGGGTTCGAACTCTTGAAGACGTTTTCTCAGGAACTACGCAACCGAATTGAATGAAATTTTGTATTCGTACCAAAAATAATGGTCTGAACATAAATCAGAGTTCTCAGCTTCAAAAAAAACTTTTTTGGAAATATCATCATTTTAACGGGCACAAACTAAGGACTTGTGTTAGAACTTTCGAAGACGTTTTCTCAGGAACTGCTCAACCGAATCGAATTAAATTTTGTATTCGTACTAAAAATGGTGGTCTTCACATGAATCAGAGTAAGAATCTCCAAAAACAATCATTTTTGGAAATATCATCATTCTAACGGGCACAAACTAAGGACTTCGGTTCGAACTCTTGAAGACGTTTTCTCAGGAACTACGCAACCGAATTGAATGAATTTTGCATTCGTACTAAAAATAGAGGTCTGAATATGAATCAGTGTAAAAATCTCCAAAAACAATCATTTTTGGAAATATCATCATTCTAACGGGCACAAACTAAGGACTTCGGTTCGAACTCTTGAAGACGTTTTCTCAGGAACTACGCAACCGAATTGAATGAATTTTGCATTCGTACTAAAAATAGAGGTCTGAATATGAATCAGTGTAAAAATCTCCAAAATCCACATTTTTGGAAATATCATCATTCTAACGGGCAAAAACTAAGGACTTGGGTTCGAACTCATGAAGACGTTTTCTGAGGATCTCAGCAATCATATCGAATGAAATTCTTGTTTTGTACTAAAAATAGTTGTCTGAATATTAATCAGTGTATGTATCTCCAAAAACCATCATTTTTGGAAATATCATCAGTCTAACGGGCACAAATGAAAGATTTGGGTTCGTACATTTGAAAACGTTTTCTCAGGAACAACGCAACCGAATCGAGAAATTATTTTAGATTTATTCTAATAATAATGGTCTAAATTTAAATCAGTGTCTAATACTACCAAAACAATATTTTCGGTTATATCATCATTTTAACGGGCACAAATGAAAGACTTGGGTTCGAACATTTGAAAACGTTATCTCTAAGGAACTACGCAACCGAATCGAGTAAAATTTTGGATTGATACATATAATAATGGTCTGATTTAAAATCAGTGTCTTAAACTACAAAAACAACTTTTTTGGAAATACAATAATTTTAAAGGGAAAAAATGAAAGACTTGGGTTCGAACATTTGAAAACGTTTTCTCAGGAACTACGCAACCAAATCGAATGAATTTGTGTATTCGTACTTAAAAAAGTGGTCTGAATATGAATCAGAGTTTTACACTTGAAAAAGCTGTGTTTGAAATATCATAATTTTTAACGGCACAAACAAAAGACTTGGGTTCGAAAATTTTTGAAGATATGAACATTTTAAAGGGGTCAAATGAAAGACTTGGGTTCGAACATTTGAAAACGTTATATAAGGAACTAGGCAACCGAATCGCGTAAAATTTTCGATTGGTACTTATAAAAATTGTCTGATTAAACATCAGTGTCTTTAACTACAAAAACAACATTTTTGTTAATATCATCATTTTAAAGGGGACAAATGAAAGACTTGGGTTCGAACATTTGAAAACGTTATCTCAGGAACTACGCAACTGAATCGAATGAAATTTTGTATTCGTACTAAAAATAGTGGTCTTTACATGAATCAGAGTAAAAATCTCCAAATACCATCATTTTTGGAAATATCATCAGACTAACGGGCACAAATGAAAGACTTGGGTTCGAACATTTGAAAACGTTTTTTCAGGAACTACGCAACCGAATCGAATGAATTCGTGTATTCGTACTTAAAAAAGTGGTCTGAATATGAATCAGAGTTTTACACTTGAAAAAGCTGTGTTTGAAATATCATAATGCTTAACGGCACAAACAAAAGACTTGGGTTCGAAAATTTTTGAAGATATCAACATTTTAAAGGGGTCAAATGAAAGACTTGGGTTCGAATATTTGAAAACGTTATATAAGTGTGATGTTCTATCCTTCAGGATATACAGCCGTGGACTTCTTGCCACAGACTCCCAACACTCCTTGGATGGAAGATACCTCTTTCAGTAATAAATAGGTTACTTGTTATTAACTGGTTTATTTAGAATATCGCGTGTACAATATAACCGCGTTGGTCAACCTTTATCGGAACTAGCTAAATTCGGTCTGCCATGGGTTTTCAATCAAACCCTACCTAAAGCTGAGACGCCCTCTGTCGTCGGAGGCTAAAACTAAGAGCACTGCCATCTGTGTCTGAAAGTCCGAAGCTTTATACACAACATCTTCCCCCTGCTAAACTAGAAACCTGTCTACGATATTTCATTGTTACAGTATTATTTTTAAAATCACGAATCTATACAATCGCAAACAGATGTCACTAAAAACAATATTATTAAAATCAAGAACTAAATATTTGAAAATATATCATTACACACAAAATTAAATAATTCATTAAGCACTGACTCTACTCCAAAAAGATGTTGATTCTATAAGTAGCTGATTCTTTCCCTGGAGGTCATTTCAAAGACGTCTGGGACGAAGTCGTCCCGCCCATGGTGCTGGTTCATTTTGTGGTGGGCTTTTGTTTCTCCCCGGAGACCTGAAATCAAGAGAACACCGGTTAAAATCTCTCAAAAGGAGTGACGTGTCAAACTCATCTGCCCAGCATTTCGTCATATCAGACGCGAAAGGTTCACTCTCTGCCTCTTCCTCCCTGTGCTGCGGACATCCTCTCAGTTGATCAATATGCCTTTTCCACGACATCTGTGTCCCCACAATTTTAATAATATACAGTTTTTTTCCCAGTCTTTTTTCAACAATTCCTTTTGCCCAAGAACTTTTATTCACTTGTCTGAAGTCTCTCGCTAAACACTTCTGACCTATCTGAAAACTTCTACAAACAACCCTACCGCAATTCCTAAACTGATTTTCCTGACCTTTATTAATATTCGCATTCGCTAAATTCTCTGTCGAGGTTGCTACGTTTTCTTCAAAACTTTTAGGTAAAAGGCTACTTAAGGTTGATTTTAATCTCCTACCAAACATTAGCACTGAGGGTTCAATTCCAGTTGTGGAATGTGGAATATTCCTATAATAACTTAAAAATTCATATAATCTATCTTTATAATTTGACTTAAGTACGTTATTAACAAGAATTTTCTTTAAAAAATTCTTCACTGGTTTTACTGAGTTTTCAGCCTGCCCATTGCTTTGGGGATGACGCACTGGCGTTGTTAAAAATTCAATATTATTATACTCTAAGAAATCTTTGAACTCCTGACTAGTAAAAACGGTTCCATTATCAGTTACAATACAGTCCGGGTACCCAAAACTTGAAAAAATTCTCTTCAACTCATTAATCGTATGACTTGAGTCTGCTTTCGGTATTTCCACGCAATCTACCCATTTTGAGAAAGCGTCGCAAATAACTAAAAACATTTTCCCCGAAATTGGCCCACAATAATCCAGATGCAGCCTCTTCCATGCTGATCCTGAATTAGGCCAGACTGATAAATGACTCTTAGGTGGTAACGGCCTAACTGCTGCACAATCTTTGCAACTTTGAACGATTTTCTCTAAGTCCTTGTTCATTGACGGCCACCAAAAATAACCTTTGGCTAATCCCTTCATTTTTACAATGCCCAAATGCGATCTGTGTATCAAATCTAAAACTATACTCTGAAGCGAACTTGGAATTATAATTCTATGTTGCCAAAACAAACAATCATTTTCAATAGATAATTCATTCCTTTTAATCCAGAATTTCCATAAAAAACTGTTGCGATTTACCCACTTGGGCCACCCTCTACGAAGATGCCCTAAAATTCCTTGAATTTCTGGGTCTGAGCCTGTCGCTGCGACTATACGCTTTACATCTAAGTGTTCACACTTTTCTATATAGCCTATGAAATCGGAACCTAGATCGTCTTCCGATTTTTCCTCTGAGTTTTCCAACGGCAAACGCGATAAATAATCCTTATATTCCTCTTCAGGGTCCACCGAATTAATTGTATTTTGTACTGAAGCGATTTCTAACCCAAAAATATCCATGAAATCTCTACCTACAATTAGATCTGAACCTCCCGCAACAATTATAAATGTAACATTATTGTTTTTATTTTTGAACTTCATGTCAAAAATAACTTTGCCAATAACTTTCAAAGGATTCCCTGCGTACCCAGTAATGATACGGTTATCCGCCAATAATTTTAATGAACCAAAATGACGCTTAAAGATTTCTTCCTGCATAACACTTAACGAAGATCCCGAATCGACCATCGCTCTTAAATGCTTGTCGTTAATTATAATGTCTGCTGTGAACGGTTTTATTGAAGCTATCACATGATTAATACAACAAAAATCCTCAACAATTGGATTTACACTCTTTGAAAAGTTATTATTCACACAATATTTTTGCAGATGACCTACTTCATTGCATTTGTAGCATCTCGCATTGCGAAATTTGCATGAATTAGTACAATGACCCGTTTTCTTGCAAATTCGGCACTGGGTTTTCGCACCCGATGGTACTGTATACGTCGGTTTGTTTACAGATGAACTCGCGGCAAACTTTTGTTTATTGCCCTTAGAAAAATGCCTATTGCTAGTATTCTTACTGATGATGTTAACCTCTGATTTAACTGAATTATTTGGAACGTCTAAAACTGACATACTATTAGCTATTTCCTCTAGTTCGCTAAGTGACAATTTCAGCCCTTCCAAGTAAATCTTGTCTTTAATGCGACCCGGTAATAATCCAATGGCAAACATATCTACTAAATTTTCCTCCAACCTAGCTTCGAATTCACAATAAGTTGACAAAGACCGTAATCTAACCCCAAAATCTTTAATGGATTCGCCCGCCTCTTGTCTTGCTGAAAAAAATACTTCGCGTTCTTTGAATACTGAACGCTTTTTATTGCAATGTTTTTCAAAAAGTGCCCATAATTTTCCAAACGATACGTACGTAACTCTAAGTGGAAAACACAAATTTATCAACAAAGAGAGTGTATCCGGCTCCAAAAGATTTAACAGAAACGCCCTTTTTTTATCCGCGTTAATCTCATCATTTATAACGAAAAACTGTTCTAGACGAAGCTTAAACACGAACCAATCTCCCTCGAGATGATTAAAACTCGGAATTCTTCCCGATTCCATATCTACACGAAGCACAGACCACAATAAAAACACACAAGAAAAAAAAAACAAAACCCGGAACAATAACCTCCAACAAAAAAAACAACTACTTAACTCAGGAACTCTTCTTTCCGCCGCCAGTCTTCCAGAAATTCCTTCAAAAGTTGTTATTATCCACCGCTCGCCTTGGCAATAGATAAATGCTGCAAACACCGCACGTCCTGGCAATGTTTTATTGTTCCAAATTAGCTCCACCGCTCACCTTGGCAATGGATTATTTTCCTTTGTTAAAATGGTCCTCTGGTAAATTGCCTCTAAATTCCTGGAACAGAAAACGTCGATCCTAGGCCTCCACGGCCCTGGATAACCAATCTTGTCTCATTTTCCACGAAGGAAAACACAATTGGAAATCACCCCGTGACTTAGCCCTCACGTTCCTGGTTGACAAAGTTCTGCTGCCGTGTGACAACAAAAAAAAATTCTCCAGTTATCCTTCGACTGCGCCAGCTGTGATGTTCTATCCTTCAGGATATATAGCCGTGGACTTCTTGCCACAGACTCCCAACACTCCTTGGATGGAAGATACCTCTTTCAGTAATAAATAGGTTACTTGTTATTAACTGGTTTATTGAGAATATCGCGTGTACAATATAACCGCGTTGGTCAACCTTTATAAAAACTAGCTAGATTCGGTCTGCCCTGGGATTCCAATCAAACCCTACCTAAAGCTGAGACGCCCTCTGTCGTCGGAGGCTAAAACTAAGAGCACTGCCATCTGTGTCTGAAAGCCCGAAGCTTTATACACAACAATAAGGAACTAGGCAACCGAATCGCGTAAAATTTTCGATTGGTACTTATAATATAGGTCTGATTATACATCAGTGTCTTTAACTACAAAAACAACATTGTTGTAAATATCATCATTTTAAAGGGGACAAATGAAAGACTTGGGTTCGAACATTTGAAAACGTTATCTCAGGAACTACGCAACTGAATCGAATGAAATTTTGTATTCGCACTAAAAATATTGGTCTTTACATGAATCAGAGTAAAAATCTCCAAATACCATCATTTTTGGTAATATCATAATTCTAACGGACACAAACTAAGGACTTGGGTTCGAACTCATGAAGACGTTTTCTGAGGAACTCAGCAACCGAATCGAATGAAATTTTGTATTCGTACTAAAACAAGTGGTCTGAACATGATTCAGTGTAAAAATTTCCAAAAACCATCATTTTTGGAAAATTCATCATTCTAACGGGCACAAATGAAAGACATGGGTTCGAACTCTTGAAGACGTTTTCTCAGGAACTATAGAAGCCGAATCGAATGAAATTTTGTATTGGTAATCAAAAGAGTGGTCTGAACATGAATCATTGTAAACACCTCCGAAAACCATCATTTTTGGAAAAATCATAATTCTAATGGGCACAAACTAAGGACTTGGGTTCAAACTCTTGAAGACGTTTTCTCAGGAACTATGCAACCGAATCGAATGAAATTTTGTATTCGCACTAAAAATATTAGTCTGAAGATGAATAACTGTCTTAAACCTAAAAAACACTGTTATGGAAATATCATTATTCTAACGGTCAAAAACTAAGGACTTGGGTTCGAACTCTTGAAGACGTTTTCTCAGGAACTACGCAACGTAATCGAATAAAATTTCGTATTCGTACTTTAAATAGTGGTCTGAACATAAATCAGTGTTTTAAACTTCAAAAAAAAGCTTTTTTGGAAATATCATCATTTCAACGGGCACAAACTAAGGACTTGGGTTCGAACTCATGAAGACGATTTCTGAGGAACTCATCAAACCGAATCGAATGAAATATTGTATTCATACTAAAAATAGTGGTCTTCTTGAATCACTGTAAAAATCTTCAAAAACCATCATTTTTGGAAATATCATCATTCTAACGCGCACAAATGATAGACTTGGGTTCGAACATTTGAAAACGTTATCTCAGGAACTACGAAACCGAATCGAATTAAATTTTGTATTCGTACTAAAAATAGTGGTCTTCACATGAATCAGAGTAAAAATCTCCAAAAACAATCATTTTTGGAAATATCATCATTCTAACGGGCAAAAACTAAGGACTTGGGTTCGAACTCTTGAAGACGTTTTCTCAGGAACTACGCAACCGAATTGAATGAATTTTGCATTCGTACTAAAAATAGAGGTCTGAACATGAATCAGTGTAAAAATCTCCAAAATCCACATTTTTGGAAATACATCTTTCTAACGGGCACAAATGGAAGACTTGGGTTCGAACATTTGAAAACGTTTTTTCAGGAATTACGCAACCGAATTGAGTGCGTTATTGGATTTGGTCTTGTTATTATGTTCTGAATTTGAGACAGTGCCTTAAACTTCAAAAAGGCATTTTTGAAAATATCATTATTCTAACGGGCACTAACGAAAGACTTGGGTTCGAACATTTGAAGACGTTTTCTCAGGAACTACGCCACCGAATCGAGAAAACATTGGGATTGGGTCTTATAATAATGGTCTGAATTCGAGACAGTGCCTGAAAAGTCAAAAAGGCATTTTTGAAAATATCATCATTCCCACGGGCACAAACGAAAGACTTGGGTTCGAACATTTTAATACGTTATCTCAGGAACTTCGCAACCGAATCGAGTAAAAATTTTGGATAGGTAGTAATAATAATAGTATGATTTTAAATCAGTTTTTAAAATTACAAAAAAAAAAATTTTGAAAATATAACCATTTTAAAGGGGACAAATGAAAGACTTAGGTTCGATTTCTTGTAGATGTTTTTTCAGGAACTACGCAACCGAATCAAGTAAAATTTTGGATTGGTACTAATAATAATGGTCTGAATATAAATCAGTGTCTTAAACTACAAAAACAACATTTTGAAAATATCATCATTCTAACAGGCACAAACTAAGAACTTGGGTTTGAACTCTTGAAGACGTTTTCTCAGGAACTCAGCAACCGAATCGAATGAAATTTTGTATTCGCACTAAAAATAGTTGTCTTTACATGAATCAGAGTAAAATCTTCAAAGACACAATTTTTGGAAATATCATCATTCTTACGGGCACAAACTAAGGACTTGGGTTCGAACTCATGAAGACGTTTTCTGAGGAACTCAGCAATCGAAGCGAATGAAATTTTGTTTTTGTACTAAAAATAGTTGTCTGAACATTAATCAGTGTAAAAATCTCCAAAAACCATCATTTTTGGAAATATCATCAGGCTAACGGGCACAAATGAAAGACTTGGGTTCGAACATTTGAAAACGTTTTCTCATGAACAACGCAACCGAATCGAGAAAAAAATTTGGATTTATACTAATAATAATGGTCTGAATTTAATTCAGTGTCTAAAACTACCAAAACAATATTTTTGGTAATATCATCAATTTAATGGGCCAAATGAAAGACTAGGGTACGAACATTTGAAAACGTTTTCTCAGAAACTACGCAACCGAATCGAGTGAAACTTTTGTTTGGGTCTTATAATAATGGTTTGAATTCGAGACAGTGCCTTAAACGTCAAAAAGGCATTTTTGAAAATATAATCATTCCAACGGGCATAAACTAAAGACTTGGGTTCGAACATATGAAAACGTTATCTCAGGTACTATGCAACTGAATCGAATGAAATTTTGTATTCTTACTAAAAATAGTGGTCTTTACATGAATCAGAGTAAAAATCTCCAAGAACCATCATTTTCGGAAATATCATCATTCTAACGGGCACAAACTGAGGACTTTGGTTCGAACTCATGAAGACGTTTTCTGAGGAACTCAGCAACCGAATCGAATGAAAATTTGTATTCATGCTAAAAATAGTGGTCTGAACATGAACCAGTGTAAAAATCTCCAAAAACCATCATTTTCTGAAATATCATCATTCTAACGGGCAAAAACTAAGGACTTGGGTTCGAACTCATGAAGACGTTTTCTCAGGAAGCAATCATATCGAATGAAATTCTTGTTTTGTGCTAAAAATAGTTGTCTGAACATTAATCAGTGTAAAAATCTCCAAAAACCATCATTTTTGGAAATATCATCAGTCTAACGGGCACAAATGATAGACATGAGTTCGAACATTTGAAAACGTATTCTCAGGAACAACGTAATCGAATCGAGTAAAAGTTTGGAATGGTACTAATAATAATGGTATGAATTTGAATCAGTGTCTTAAACTACAAAAACAACATTTTTGAAAATATCATCATTCTAACGGGCACAAACTAAAGACTTGTGTTTGAACTCTCGAAGACGTTTTCGCAGGAACTGCGCAACCGAATCGAATCAAATTATGTATTCGTACTAAAAATAGTGGTCTTCACATGAATCAGAGTAAGAATCTCCAAAAACCATCATTTTTGGAAATATCATCATTCTAACGGGTACAAACTAAGGACTTGGGTTCGAACTCATGAAGACGTTTTCTGAGGAACTCGGCAAACGAATCGAATGAAATTTTTTTTATGTACTAAAAATAGTGGTCTGAACATTAATCAGTGTAAGAATCTCCAAAAACCATCTATTTGTAAATATGTATCATCATTCTAACGGGCACAAACTAAGGACTTGGGTTCGAACTCATGAAGACGTTTTCTGAGGAACTCAGCAATCGAATCAAATGAAATTTTGTTTTTGTACTAAAAATAGTGGTCTGTACATGAATCAGTGTAAACATATCCAAAAACCATCATTTTTTGAAATATCATCATTCTAACGGGCACAAATGAAAGACTTGGGTTCGAACATTTGAAAACGTTTTCTCAGGAACTACGCAACCGAATCGAGAAAAATTTTTTGATTGGGTCTTTTAATAATGGTCTGAATTAAATTCAGTGTCTAAAACTACCAAAACAATATTTTTGGTAATATCATCAATTTAATGGGCACAAATGAAAGACTAAGGTACGAACATTTGAAAACGTTTTCTCAGAAACTACGAAACCGAATCGAGTGAAATTTTGGTTTGGGTCTTATAATAATGGTTTGAATTCGAGACAGTGCCTTAAACGTCAAAAAGGCATTTTTGAAAATATAATCATTCCAACGGGCACAAACTAAAGACTTGGGTTCGAACATATGAAAACGTTATCTCAGGTACTATGCAACTGAATCGAATAAAATTTTGTATTCTTACTAAAAATAGTGGTCTTTACATGAATCAGAGTAAAAATCTCCAAAAACCATCATTTTTGGAAATATTCTAACGGGCACAAACTTAGGACTTGGGTTCGAACTCATGAAGACGTTTTCTGAGGAACTCAGCAATCGAATCAAATGAAATTTTGTTTTTGTACTAAAAATAGTGGTCTGTACATGAATCAGTGTAAACATATCCAAAAACCATCATTTTTGGAAATATCATCATTCTAACGGGCACAAATGAAAGACTTGGGTTCGAACATTTGAAAACGTTTTCTCAGGAACTACGCAACCGAATCAAGAAAGTTTTTTTGATTGGGTCTTATAATAATGGTCTGAATTTGAGGCAGTGCCTAAAACTTCAAAAAGGCATTTTGGGAAATATCATCATTCCAACGGGCCCAAACGAAAGACTTGGGTTTGAACATTTTAAAACGTTATCTCAGGAACTTCGCAATTGAATCGAGTAAAATTTTAGAAAGGTACTAATAATAATAGTATGATTTTAAATCAGTTTCTTAAATTCAAAAACAACATTTTTGAAAATATAATCATTTTAAAGGGGACAAATGAAAGACTGAGGTTCGAACTCTTGTAGATGTTTTCTCAGGAACTACGCAACCGAATCGAGTAAAATTTTGAATTGGTACTAATAATAATGGTCTGAATATAAATCAGTGTCTAAAACTACCAACACAATATTTTTTGTTATATCATCATTTTAACGGGCACAAATGAAAGACTTGGGTTCGAACATTTGAAAACGTTATCTCTAAGGAACTACGCAACCGAATCGAGTAAAATTTTGGATTGATACATATAATAATGGTCTGATTTGAAATCAGTGTCTTAAACTACAAAAACAACTTTTTTGGAAATATAATCATTTTAAAGTGAAAAAATGAAAGCCTTGGGTTCGAGCATTTGAAAACGTTTTCTCAGGAACTACGCAACCGAATCGAATGAATTTGTGTATTCGTACTTAAAAAAGTGGTTCGAATATGAATCAGAGTTTAACAATTGAAAAAGCTGTGTTTGAAATATCATAATTCTTAACGGCACAAACAAAAGACTTGGGTTCGAAAATTTTTGAAGATATCAACATTTTAAAGGGGTCAAATGAAAGACTTGGGTTCGAACATTTGAAAACGTTATATAAGGAACTAGGCAACCGAATCGCGTAAAATTTTTTATCGGTACTTATAATAATGGTCTGATTATAAATCAGTGTCTTTAACTACATAAACAACATTTTTGTAAATATCATCATTTTAAAGGGGACAAATTAATGAAAGACTTGGGTTCGAACATTTGAAAACGTTTTCTCAGGAACAACGCAACCGAATCGAGTAAAAAATTGGATTGGTACTAATAATAATGGTATGAATTTGAATCAGTGTCTTCAACTACAAAAACAACATTTTTGAAAATATCATCATTCTAACGGGCACAAACTAAGGACTTGTGTTTGAACTCTCGAAGACGTTTTCGCAGGAACAGCGCAACCGAATCGAATTAAATTTTGTATTCGTACTAAAAATAGTGGTCTTCACATGAATCAGAGTAAGAATCTCCAAAAACCATCATTTTTGGAAATATCATCATTCTAACGGGTACAAACTAAGGACTTGGGTTTGAACTCATGAAGACGTTTTCTGAGGAACTCAGCAAACGAATCGAATGAAATTTTTTTTTGTACTAAAAATAGTGGTCTGAACATTAATCAGTGTAAAAATCTCCAAAAACCATCTATTTGGAAATATGTATCATCATTCTAACGGGCACAAACTAAGGACTTGGGTTCGAACTCATGACGACGTTTTCTGAGGAACTCAGCAAACGAATCAAATGAAATTTTTATTTTTGTACTAAAAATAGTGGTCTGAACATGAATCAGTGTAAAAATATCCAAAAACCATCATTTTTGGAAAAATCATCATTCTAACGGGCACACATGAAAGACTTGGGTTCGAACATTTGAAAACGTTTTCTCAGGAACTACGCAACCGAATCGAGAAAATTTTTTTGATTGGGTCTTTTAATAATGGTCTGAATTAAATTCAGTGTCTAAAACTACCAAAACAATATTTTTGGTAATATCATCAATTTAATGGGCACAAATGAAAGACTAGGGTACGAACATTTGAAAACGTTTTCTCAGAAACTACGAAACCGAAACGAGTGAAATTTTGGTTTGGGTCTTATAATAATGGTTTGAATTCGAGACAGTGCCTTAAACGTCAAAAAGGCATTTTTGAAAATATAATCATTCCAACGGGCACAAACTAAAGACTTGGGTTCGAACATATGAAAATGTTATCTCAGGTACTATGCAACTGAATCGAATAAAATTTTGTATTCTTACTAAAAATAGTGGTCTTTACATGAATCAGAGTAAAAATCTCCAAAAACCATCATTTTTGGAAATATTCTAACGGGCACAAACTTAGGACTTGGGTTCTTTTTTTTTTTTTTTTTTTTATATTTACTCCACACAGGAGGCCCTGAAGAAAATAATTTCCCTCAGGGCCTATGTCATCTTTGGGGATGCTGTGTGGAGGGTCTTTTTGTGGAGAGGAAGGAGTGAACATGGGTCTTGAAGAGTCCCATGTTGTAGGAGGGAGAAAACACAGAGGCCGGCAGTTCGTTCCACAGCCGAGCTGTTGAACTTAAGAACGAATCGTAGAAGCGACCCGTTCTCATGTGACAAGTGTCAACTGTGTACAAATGTTGGGCGCGCGTTTGGCGTGTATCCCGACTACGCACCGGTGCCGAAGGGATCAATGACGCTAGTTCTTCAGAGCATCTTCCATTGTAATACCGATAGAACAAGGACAGCATACCTACCTGACGCCTGTGCTCTAAAGATTGCAGTCCGTTTGTTAAGATTGGGGAATCTTTCAAACGGACCGCCCGTTTCTGCACAGAGTCAAGGGTTTTTTTCAGGTATTTTGGGGCTCCAGACCAGAGATGGCTGCCAAATTCGACAGTAAGGCGCACTTGCGATTTGTACAGGGTGAGCAGTTGTGTACTATTAAAGTATCTGCGGGCCCTGTACAGTACGCCCAGCTTCTGAGAGGCCAACTTTACTCTAGCTTCGATGGAGCCCCCGTACCTGAGCTGGTCACTTATAGTTACACCAAGCATATCAATGGAAGGCCTGTTCGGAAGATTGCTTCCGTTGAAGGAGACTAGATTATCATTTGGATCCCTTTTAGACGTAATCAGACAGGATTGGGTCTTTGAAACATTAAATTCGACGAGATTATTTTTACCCCAGGAGGAAATACTCTCGAGATAACCGTCCATTCTCTGCTT
This sequence comes from Hesperophylax consimilis, assembly GCF_061612785.1. Classification (NCBI taxonomy): domain Eukaryota; kingdom Metazoa; phylum Arthropoda; class Insecta; order Trichoptera; family Limnephilidae; genus Hesperophylax; species Hesperophylax consimilis. The sequence continues at coordinate 37,048,696 of NC_142848.1, forward strand.
CAAAGCCCTCCGTGCCGTTGGAGTTTGTGTGCCCTTTGGGGGCTTGTCAAACAAAAAGCTATCATGAACTGAACTGTCATCCGCGTAACAATGAATCGGTGCACATGTCAAAAGGTCATTGATGTGCAACAAAAACAAAGTCGGAGACAGCACCGATCCCTGTGGGACGCCAGCATTTATGGAGTGCGAGGAAGAGGTGAAACCGTCAGCAACCGCCTGAATCGACCTATCCCTTAAAAAGTCAGCAATCCACGTACACAGGGATGCGGGAAGTCCGTAAGAATGCAATTTGTTGACAAGTCCTCGGTGCCAGACCCGGTCAAAGGCCTTGGATATGTCTAGTGCGACCGTTTGGGTCTCACCGTGACGTTCCAGGCACCGCCCCCAAACATGCGTCACATACGCGAGAAGATCACCGCACGAGCGGTTCCGCCGGAATCCGTATTGACGGTCGTTGATAATTTTGTTCTTCTCGAGGTATGTGAGCAGTTTGTCGTTGATCACACGTTCCATCACTTTGGACAGAACTGATGTGATCGCTATGGGGCGGTAGTTGGCCGGGTTGGAGCGGTCACCTTTCTTGGGAATAGGGTGAATTACCGCTTTTTTCCAACCAGAGGGCACAGTGCCACACTTCAGGGACATTTTGAAGAGCTTTGTCAAAACTGGAACTATTTCCGCAGCACACCTCTGCAATACCAGGGCAGGTATTCCATCAGGTCCACTAGCTTTGTTAACATCGAGCCCCCGTATGACGTGGAGTACATCCCGATGCCGGATCCTCAGCTTTTTCATATAAAAGCCGCAGTGAGGAACCGACGGCGGAACAGCACCCCCGTCGTCGAGGGTCGAGTTTTCCGCAAACATTTTCCCTAAAAGGTTTGCCTTTTCGGTGGCGGTGTTTGCTAGTGAGCCGTCAGGTCTGGTAAGAGGTGGCAAACTGGGTTTGCAAAAATTTCGACCTATTGAGCCCGCAAGCGACCAGAACGCTCTGCTGCCATGCGGGCAGGCAGCCAGCTTTTTGCTGATCTGCAGGTCGTGTTCGAATTTTGACCTATTGATGATTCTCTTGCATTCCTTTGCCGAAATTGTTGTATGCTGATCTGCTTTCGGGCGTTCGAGATGTGTTGTAGGCTCGGTAAGCCGCGTTTTTTCGTCGAACTGCTTCGGAGCATTGTCGACTGAACCACGGCTTTGAGCCCACACCAGTTTCTTTAGTAGTCGATTGTATGAAGCCATCCATCGCCGAATTGATGACTTCACCAATCTCCTGGGCACATCTTGAAGGGTCCGAAGTCCGAAAACAAACAGCTGACCACGGAAAAGCATTGAAATGGGCCCGCATACCGAACCAATCTGCTGACCTATAGTGCCACACTTTTCTCCTCAGCCTCTCATTGGTTGGTCTGAGGCTAACGGGGATTGATGTCGTCACTAGGCAGTGGTCAGATGATCCCAGAGGCGCTGTGACGTCAATCTTATAACCGTGTGGCACAGTAGTTAAGAATAGGTCTAACAGATTGGAGCGGTGAGTCTGGACATCAGGAACCCTTGTAGGCTCCTGAACCAATTGCTCTAATCCGTAGCAAATGGCAAAGGATTCCGCCTGTCGGCCAGCCGAGTCCGTTGGGCCTGAGAACTTCAACCATGGTTCGTTATGAACGTTGAAGTCCCCCAGAACAACAAACTCGGCCGAAGGGTAGCGGGGCAAGAGATCATCAATAGTATCGCTCAAATGTTTGAAGAGCTCGGAAGTGTCTGATTCGCTATGGTTCGGTGAGCGGTATAGACATGCGTAGAATCTTGCCGTACTGGCAAGATTGACGCGCACCCACATTACGTCGAATCTGGAGTTTTCCAGACTCAACAGTCGCACACAGTTGACGTCAGCTCGACTATAGAGGCAGACTCCTCCTTTCAGTCGGAATTTGCTTGCGAGGGTAAAGCCCGGGCAGCCCAGATAGGAGGAGTCTGGCGGCTTGGCTATCTGAGTTTCGGATAGGAAAAGAAGGTTGGGACGTTGGGACAAAAGATGGTGATGGACGGAATTTAAATTTGTGTGCAGGCCGCGAATGTTGGCAAAATTTACCAACAGTTTTGGCCCGCACCGGGGACGCCTGCTACTCGCCGCTGTAAAGATGTTAAGTTTGTATTTATGTATATTCATGATTTTAATTTTTTTTTTAATTTTTTTTTTTTTTTGTTTTTTTTTTTTGTTTTTAAGGGTATGAAGTGAAAGGAAGGTCTGGAATGGAAAGGTATGAGGGGTGGGTAGGAATATGGGGTTCAGGCTGTCCAGGAGTGATGAGCGTTTGGTTCCAGCCCACCCACTGCGGTGCTAGGCGATAGGCTGGGCGAGTCCGGCTGGAGAGGGCATCCAATGCGCCCCAAACGCTGCTGCTGGGTCCCCTCCGGTCACGAACCGGCACAACAGCAGTGGCGGGGTTTTTTCACTCGCTGATGGGGCAGCCCACCCTTAGTCGTGAGCCTGAGGGTCGGGCCCCTGTACTATCGAGCGGCCCGGAAAGCGGTAACCGGTTGTAAAGGGTCTCCCTCAACCAGCATCTCCCAACCGGCCCGCCACGCAGGAGGTGGGCCAACGCACCCGCCACCAAGACCTGGGCAAACCTTAACCCATGAACCCGGGCACCCCTGCTAAGTCACCAAACGTAGCGAACCACTTGGGGTGACCTGTGGCAGAGGTGTTGGTCATCCAATAAATGGTTCCCAGGGCGGCCCATTCCCGCCTACCAAATTAAAAAAACTCGTTCGAAAAAAGTTCGAACTCATGAAGACGTTTTCTGAGGAACTCAGCAATCGAATCAAATGAAATTTTGTTTTTGTACTAAAAATAGTGGTCTGTACATGAATCAGTGTAAACATATCCAAAAACCATCATTTTTTGAAATATCATCATTCTAACGGGCACAAATGAAAGACTTGGGTTCGAACATTTGAAAACGTTTTCTCAGGAACTACGCAACCGAATCGAGAAAAATTTTTTGATTGGGTCTTTTAATAATGGTCTGAATTAAATTCAGTGTCTAAAACTACCAAAACAATATTTTTGGTAATATCATCAATTTAATGGGCACAAATGAAAGACTAGGGTACGAACATTTGAAAACGTTTTCTCAGAAACTACGAAACCGAATCGAGTGAAATTTTGGTTTGGGTCTTATAATAATGGTTTGAATTCGAGACAGTGCCTTAAACGTCAAAAAGGCATTTTTGAAAATATAATCATTCCAACGGGCACAAACTAAAGACTTGGGTTCGAACATATGAAAACGTTATCTCAGGTACTATGCAACTGAATCGAATAAAATTTTGTATTCTTACTAAAAATAGTGGTCTTTACATGAATCAGAGTAAAAATCTCCAAAAACCATCATTTTTGGAAATATTCTAACGGGCACAAACTTAGGACTTGGGTTCGAACTCATGAAGACGTTTTCTGAGGAACTCAGCAATCGAATCAAATGAAATTTTGTTTTTGTACTAAAAATAGTGGTCTGTACATGAATCAGTGTAAACATATCCAAAAACCATCATTTTTGGAAATATCATCATTCTAACGGGCACAAATGAAAGACTTGGGTTCGAACATTTGAAAACGTTTTCTCAGGAACTACGCAACCGAATCAAGAAAGTTTTTTTGATTGGGTCTTATAATAATGGTCTGAATTTGAGGCAGTGCCTAAAACTTCAAAAAGGCATTTTGGGAAATATCATCATTCCAACGGGCCCAAACGAAAGACTTGGGTTTGAACATTTTAAAACGTTATCTCAGGAACTTCGCAATTGAATCGAGTAAAATTTTAGAAAGGTACTAATAATAATAGTATGATTTTAAATCAGTTTCTTAAATTCAAAAACAACATTTTTGAAAATATAATCATTTTAAAGGGGACAAATGAAAGACTGAGGTTCGAACTCTTGTAGATGTTTTCTCAGGAACTACGCAACCGAATCGAGTAAAATTTTGAATTGGTACTAATAATAATGGTCTGAATATAAATCAGTGTCTAAAACTACCAACACAATATTTTTTGTTATATCATCATTTTAACGGGCACAAATGAAAGACTTGGGTTCGAACATTTGAAAACGTTATCTCTAAGGAACTACGCAACCGAATCGAGTAAAATTTTGGATTGATACATATAATAATGGTCTGATTTGAAATCAGTGTCTTAAACTACAAAAACAACTTTTTTGGAAATATAATCATTTTAAAGTGAAAAAATGAAAGCCTTGGGTTCGAGCATTTGAAAACGTTTTCTCAGGAACTACGCAACCAAATCGAATGAATTTGTGTATTCGTACTTAAAAAGTGGTTCGAATATGAATCAGAGTTTAACAATTGAAAAAGCTGTGTTTGAAATATCATAATTCTTAACGGCACAAACAAAAGACTTGGGTTCGAAAATTTTTGAAGATATCAACATTTTAAAGGGGTCAAATGAAAGACTTGGGTTCGAACATTTGAAAACGTTTTCTCAGGAACTACGCAACCGAATCGAGAAAAAAATTTTGATTGGGTCTTTTTATAATGGTCTGAATTAAATTCAGTGTCTAAAACTACCAAAACAATATTTTTGGTAATATCATCAATTTAATGGGCACAAATGAAAGACTAGGGTACGAACATTTGAAAACGTTTTCTCAGAAACTACGAAACCGAATCGAGTGAAATTTTTGTTTGGGTCTTATAATAATGGTTTGAATTCGAGACAGTGCCTTCAACGTCAAAAAGGCATTTTTGAAAATATAATCATTCCAACGGGCACAAACTTATGACTTGGGTTCGAACATATGAAAACGTTATCTCAGGTACTATGCAACTGAATCGAATGAAATTTTGTATTCTTACTAAAAATAGTGGTCTTTACATGAATCAGAGTAAAAATCTCCAAAATCCATCATTTTCGGAAATATCATCATTCTAACGGGCACAAACTGAGGACTTGGGTTCGAACTCATGAAGACGTTTTCTGAGGAACTCATCAACCGAATCAAATGAAATTTTGTATTCATACTAAAAATAGTTGTCTGAACATTAATCAGTGTAAAAATCTCCAAAAACCATCATTTTTGGAAATATCATCTTTCTAACGGGCACAAATGAAAGACTTGGGTTCGAACATTTTAAAACGTTTTCTTAGGAACTACGCCACCGAATCGAGAAAAAATTTGGATTGGGTCTTATAATAATGGTCTGAATTCGAGACAGTGCCTTTAACGTCTAAAAGACATTTTTGAAAATATTATCATTCCAACGGGCACAAACGAAAGACTTCGGTTCGAACATTTGAAAACGTTATTTCAGGAACTACGCAATTGAATCGAATGAAATTTTGTATTCTTACTAAAAATAGTGGTCTTTACATGAATCAGAGTAAAAATCTCCAAAAACCATCATTTTTGGAAATATTCTAACGGGCACAAACTTAGGACTTGGGTTCGAACTCATGAAGACGTTTTCTGAGGAACTCAGCAATCGAATCAAATAAATTTTTGTTTTTGTACTTAAACTAGTTGTCTGAACATTAATCAGTATAAAAATCTCCAAAAACCTTCATTTTTGAAATATCATCAGTCTAACGGGCACAAATGAAAGACTTGGGTTCGAACATTTGAAAACGTTTTCTCAGGAACAACGCAACCGAATCGAGAGAAATTTGGATTTGTACTTATTATAATGGTCTGAATTTCAATCAGTGTCTTAAACTACAAAAATAAAATTTTTGGAAATATCATCATTTTGAAGGGGACAAAAATGAATGACTTTGGTTCGATCATTTGAAAACGTTTTCTCAGGAACTACGCGACCGAATCGAATGAAATTGTGTATTCGTACTAAAAATAGTGGTCTGAACATGAATAAAAGTTTTAAACAAAAAAAAGCTGTTTTGGAAAGATCATCATTTTAACGGGCACAAACGAAGGACTTGGTTTCGAACTCATGAAGACGTTTTTTGAGGAACTCAGCAATAGAATCGAAGGAAATTTTGCTTTTGTACCAAAAATAGTGGTCTGAACATTAATAAGTGTAAAAATCTCCAAAAACCATCATTTTTGGAAATATCATCAGTCTAACGGGCACAATCTAAGGACTTTGGTTCGAACTCTTGCAGACGTTTTCTCAGGATCTACGCATTCGAATCGAATCAAATTTTGTGTTCGTACTTAAAATAGTGGTCTGAACATGAATCAGTGTCTTAAACTTTAAAAAAAGCTGTTTTGGAGCTATCATCATTTTAACGGGCACAAACTTGTGATGAATGGCTTCGATCAACAGTGAAACTAGATAAACCGTAGCTCCTACTTTGTCGGTTAAAAATGTATCAATTACTTATGGAAACGGACATCCTTGCGACATCTGTTGAACAAAATTTGATCGAGTTACGCTTGCGGTAGGCAACTGTAAAAGTTGAATATATCGAGGTTCTAGGACGTAAGCAGAGAGGTCGTTAAAGTCGTCTCAAATCAGGGAATTCCTTTTTCTAGGCGTAAAAACAAACATTGAATTTTAACAGCCAATTAGATTTCAACAAGAACTTTAAAGTTTTGAGTGAACCAATCAGTAAACGAAAGGCGTGTGCCAACGAAAGACAAAGAAATGACCTTTGGACCCGATAATTAAAGAGATAATTAATGACTTTTTCATTCCCACAGAAATTAGAGGTGAAGGCACGGTAATGTAAACATCGAACGTCTCAAGGTTTTAGGATGACAAATTCTAGGGAATGTTTCGAATAATGGATACATTCATGAGATAGCGAACCCCAGGAATCGAGTGCTTTGGAGAGTTTTACATGTTGAAAAACACACCCAAATATGCAATGGAAAAATTATAAATGTTATTCCTATAAAAAAAGGGCAGAAAAGCGAAGGAAAATAACTGGCAGGATTTACAACTGTCATGCGATTAATTATGAGAGGGGGAGGGTATCAAATTCGATGAAAATCGTGCTTAAGAAAAATGAAAGTGTTGGAGACAATGGAAACTAATCGTTGTCAATTCTAGATGAAGCGGGGATATTGGGAAAACGATTTGAAAGAAAATTTCACAAAAAAAAGGACATTTTAGAAAGAGTGCAGCGACTGAACGAAGGAACAATTCAGAGATTTTGGGCAACTACAAAGGTCCTAGGGCCATGATTATAGAGTACCAAAGGGAGGCAATAATACTAAACATAAAGCGACAGATTTAATTCAGAAAAGTAGGCTTTTTAAATTATTTTCATGGTAGATAGATCTTAGAGTTGCACGAGATTACAGAGGAAATGAGACGAGATAAAAGGTTGACGGTCTCATGTGTATTTTAGGATATAAATAATCAAAATTTGAACAAGGTTTTTGTTTACGTTAGAGTAATATGCAATTAGGAAAGCGAATAAATTAACACAGGATATATGTGACTGTTTATATAGAACTATATACATTAAATTGACAGGCAGACACATTAGCTAGAATTGATGGCTGAGGTACAAAAATTTCATAATAATTACTCCATATAAATCAAAAATTAATGACTATTTTTGAGAGAACAAGATGCAATACGGGTAACACCTTAATATTTAATTACTTTACAGTGGCGAACTGGTGAAAAGTGGCAAAAATAATGTTCATTTCAGGTCTTATGACATTAAGGTGGATAAAGATTTGAGATGGTTAGAAGTACTGCCTTGTACGCTTAAACTGAGATAGTGCATAAGGGTATAAATGAAAACATTTGAGCTCTGTTTTCCAAGCAAAATTTAAATAGAAAGTTTGGTCTTAGAAGAAAGGACGCATACAGACCGACAGATTGGCAAGAACTGGAATATACACGAAAATAGCAGCATTATGAAGTTGATTTCGGCTGGATACGACAAGGATGCAGTGATGGGAGGGTTTTCGCACATAAGAAACACAATTTTGACAGTTCGAAAAGAAATAATAATAAATACTCACACCTTTGTTCTAAAAGTAACAGTTCGAAAAAAAAATAATATCAATGATTAGATTTGATTAAATTTTAATCCCTTTGTGATTTTATTGTTCAGTTAAAATAAGTGCGGAGAGAATTCGGGAAGCGTTAAAAAAAGTGAAAATAACAAAAATAGTTCGACCTAAATAATTTATAATTTTACGGCACATCTATATCACAAAATATTAAATACCAGCTAATTTATATGGATCAAGCAAGAATAAAATATTATAGGAATAAATAGTCGAAAAGATTTATTTTGAAATTAGTTGAAAAATACAGTTAATTAGGTAGGATTTCTTTAGCAAGGTTTTGTTGTGTAAAACCCAACCGGAAAAACCTTGATGGGGTAAGTTTACCTTTTTATAAATAATTTTCAGGTCCCAGGAAAAGAAAGTGCTGCGGAGTGATGGTATTTCAATTTAATTATTAAAACAACAAAAAAGAATTACACATTAAAATATATGTATATTATGTATTTATATGTATAAATATAGTAATATATTGTATATAAAGAGTATATATGAGTAGTTTATGTACCTGTCCTACAGGAAATATATATATATTTGTATGTATTTGTATTTGTATATATTTGTATATATATATATATATGTATTTCGTTCATTAATTGAAACATCGGAATGGTAGCAATCTTACGTACCTACTTATGGACATATCTATATTATTGGAAAAGAAAATATGTATTTATTAATGTTCAAGTCCATGTAGAATCATATATTTTATATTTATTTATTAACATATATGTACTATTATTTAACATATTTTGGCAATCGAGATATTTGTAATTATATTTATAAATTTATTCTTCACTTCACATGTTAAACACTTTGTATATGCTGACGATACGGCGCTGGTCATATCGGATGAACAATTATATACTGCGATTAAATATATGCAAGAAGACTTTATATCTCTGATTAAATGGTGTCATGACGTAGGATTAATTATAAATACAAAAAAACCAAACTGATGCACATAAGATCTCCACATGCAAAAGTTTTCATCATGCCTGAAATAATTTCTCATAACTTTACCTGCATCCATCAAAATATTGTGCAGCCCTGCTCATGCGAAACGATTGAGCTAGTAAACGAATACGTTTATTAGGGCGTGACTGTTGATTGCTACTTTAAATGGGACATACAAATACACAAAATTTGTAAACGGCTGCGGGCGATAGTGGGTAGAATATACAAATTGAAGTGTTTCGTTCCTGTGAATACCTTAAGAATTATTTACATGTCACTCGCGGAATCAACTTTAAGATATGGAATAACCACTTGGGGACATTCTTGCAAAACAAATTTAAATTACGCACAATCAATACAAAATTCTATCGTTAAATTACTAGTTAAAAAAAATATTTTTTCACAGAGACGAAACATTTCACTTTTGTATCAAAATTTAACAGTTTTGCCGGTGCAGGCCTTATTGTGGTATAAAATATTGATTGAGCACATATCTGACTCTGAGTATAAGAGGAAAGTTGAACATGGGCACAAAACTAGGTTCACAAAGAATGAAGGCATGCTTGTACCTAAACATAGTAATAAATACGGACAGCAAACCCTTGAGTATAATGTGCCTAAAATATAAAATATGCTACCTGGTAATATTAAGAAATGCGAATTTCCAAACAGAGTCAGATATTTGCTGAAAACATGGCTACTAGGTAATAATAATAATAATAATAAAAACTTTTATTTGACAATAATTTTTTACATGTTTGCATATAGTTTGTACACATACATTTAGATGATTATATTGCCAAAAGGGCAACTGCTCAGCTGTACATTCCGGATTTCTCCGGGAATGTAGCTGGTTTTCAGCAGTGCCTTTAATATAATGTGTTATAAATCGATAAATACAAATTTCTTTAAAATAAAATAAAATATAAATTCAGGATTAAATTTACATAAAATACATAGATAAAATAAAAAAAATAATAATCACAAGTAGGTGTCCCTTTCATTTTAAATTCGATCAATTATGATGTTGTGCGGTTGACTGTGCTGTCAGCAACCATTCGCTGCAGAGCTTCTTAAAGCACTGCAACGATGTTGTTGTTCGAATAAGCAGTGGTATTTTATTCCAAATTTTTGACGATGAGTAGCTAAAACTACCCTCAAAAACAGCAGTTTTATGTTTGGGGAGAACAAGTAAATGGTCTCTTTGGCGTGTACTATGTGCATGTGAGTCACGGGACCACTGCAGTCTGTCAAACAGATAGGAAGGAACCTTTGAATTCATCAAGTTGAACAGTTGACACATTTGATGTAACTTCCTTCTGTTCGACATATTCAGTATTCGATGCCGATAGAGGTAAGGCGAGATATGCTCGCGTCTCGGGACATTATAGCAATATCGGACACATGCATTTTGGACTCGTTGTACTTGTTTTTGGGTTTTTTTCAATAAAGATGGACCGTAAACTGAGTCTCCATAGTCCAATATTGAGAAAACAAGACTATCAGTAATAATCTTGCGTAGTTTCACTGATATGTTATCTCTTATATTGTACAATAGACGAAGCCTCGAGTAGCACCACTGTGACCTGTTTTTAACATGTTCATCATACCTCAATCTACCGTCCACCATTATTCCAAGGTTGCGCGCAGCATCAACAAAGGGAACGGTGGTTTCATGTATTTTTACAACATGTCCTCCATTTTTTACGCATGATATTTTTTGCTTAGTTCCCATTAATAAAGCAACAGTTTTTTGAGGATTGAGAAGTAACGCGTGCTCCTTTGCCCAACTGCAAACTCTACGTAGGTCACCATTTACCATATCCACTGCCACATGAGTTTTACTTACGTCAAACGATAAATATAGTTGTGTGTCATCAGCATACATGTGCGAACCACAGTGTTCAATAGATTGCATCATGTCAGCGGTATATATAGCAAAAAGCAATGGCCCTAGTATCGATCCCTGGGGTACCCCTCTTGTTATTATAATGTCAGATGAATATTTTAGAGTCCCATTACTATCCTTGCAAACTGTACGCTGAGTTCTATCTTTAAAGTAATTTTGAAACCATTTTATTGCTTCATCGTCAAAACCAAAGTAACGCAACTTTGCAATAAGTAATGGAATGCTCAGTAAGTCAAATGCCTAAGAGAAGTCCAGCAGAACTAGTATCGAGGCTTTGCCTGCATCAGTGGAGGCAAGAATATCATCTGTAATACATTGCAGAGCTGTTGTAGTGCTGTGGCCTTTACGAAACCCCGATTGATGACGAGGTATAATCCCGCATGTTTCAGCGTAGACTACTGTTTGCTCAAACACAACTTTTTCGAGTACCTTGGATAATGCTGGTAATATGCTAATCGGTCTGAGATCACTAATACTTGAAATTGGTTTCTTTTTCGGAATTGGTGTGACTAAACCATTTTTCCACAGTGCTGGAACTATACCTGTCCGTAATGATTGGTTAATAATGGTTGTTATAGTGCTGAGTGCATACGGAAGTATGAGTTTAATCATTGAGATACTTATTTTATCGCAACCGATAGCGTTTGATTTGATAGTATGAATGTGTTTTGATATTGTAGTTTCATCAACTATTTGAAGTGAAAATGATTTTGCTATAGAGTGATTTTGTGTATTATAATGGTTGACTAAAATTGGACTATGTTCTAGATTTTGACTGTGATTAATAAAATGATTATTTATGGCTTCTGGGTCATTTAAATGTGTTGGTATATCTCCGACTTTGTCTTTAACATGAAGGCAATTTTCTAAAGATTTCCAGAGTTTTTTTGAGTCATGTACATTATTATTGATGTTATATTCAAAAAATGCTTTTTTTTCTCTTTTCATGGAAGAGGTTACTAGATTTCGTAATTGTTTATAATAAGTGTAGTGTGAGTCTAATTTTGATTTTAAATACCTGATATACGCGCGATCTCGAATTTTCATCATATATTTAATGACATCTGTTATCCAAGGTTTGTGTTTGTCTTTAATGGTTATTGTCTGTTTTGGTGCATGCGTATCGTAAATATTCAATACGTACGCATTGAAGTGTGTGACCATACTGTCAACATCATTCAAAGCGCTTATGTGTTGCCATGGCCCGTTAGCCAAATCGGCATTTAGCCTATTCATGTCTATGTCTTTAGTGTTTCTGTAAGTTATTGTTTTTGGTATATATTTTGGTTTTGAAAATTTTAAGTCGCATATAACTAAACCATGGTCGCTTATAGTTTTATAATGGTAAATTTGTGTACGTGTAACTATTTCAGGTTTATTAGTGAATACCACATCTATAGGTGTCGAGGAAGTACCTGTTACTCTTGATGGTTCGTTTACAGTTGGCGACATATTAAATGCTTGCAATGCATCTATTAACTTTTTTGCATCCGGTTCCTGTTTGTTTAATAAGTTTATATTTAAATCGCCAAGTAAAAAAAGTGTTTCACACTGAAACATGTGGTCAGATAAGTTATCACTGATACAATCGATTGCGTCATTGACGAGGTTTTTACTAGTTCTGTATGCTGTGCTTAAACATATATCGATATTCGGAGCCTTAATTTTAAGCCACATTTGTTCCAAGTACTTGTTTTCGTGTGGTAGTATAACGCTTGATAATTCACGACGTACATAGAAACCAACACCTCCCCCACGTTTAGGACGAGGGGAAAGATATAAGTTATAACCCGGAATTGCTCTATCAGTTGTACCTCTGCTCGCATCAATCCAAGTTTCGTTCAAGGCTAATGCATCGATTTCGTGTTCTCTAATATAGATACATAGATCATCAAAGCCTGTACCAAGCGATTGTGCATTTAGAAAACCAATAGTCAGTCTACGTTTTTTATTATTATTTGGAGCCATTTATGTAATATGCAATCATCTTGAATGGTAAAGACAAGTTATTGTAATGTACAGTATTTGAACATAGAGAAGTTGAATGAAATAACAACATGGATAATTTAAGCAAACACAGCACAAGATTTAAATAATCTGGAGGTAATAAATAAAACATAAGGTTTTTAGCGCATGAGAAGTTAATGTAATGAACGTGTAGGAATTGTAAGATAAAGAGACATAAGAATAGAACAGAAAAAATAAAGTTGGAACTCAATACCACTGCCCGTCCGGTAAAATTAATAATATAATATGGTTGCCATAATGTCGCACTACGCGCATAACAACAGCAATATAATAAATCGAGATCATCAATATTGGTAATACTTCGTATATTCTGGTGTACAATTTTTAGACTGTACGATTCCCAACAGTATTTATTTATGTCTTTAGGATTATCAACTACATAATTGTTGCATGTGAGCATAGATTCATCGGGAATTTCAAAAGAATGTTGGATCATTTTTAGAGTAAGTTATCTGTAAGTAAACCCACACGGTAATATTAATTTGGGATGGTAAATTTATGTTTTTGATGTGTGAACAAAGAGTACATAAGTTTGGTTGCTCAGTTATTGCCATAAAATAATATACATAAATTATTGTAATACATAAATTGTGAGAAAACATTAGCCATTTCATGTTCTTCGAATGGTACAAATAAAAATTGCAATTGGTATTAGTGGTGAATTGAGGGTTAGCTAGTAATTTCTTATAATAAGGAAGTAAAGTAGCGGGGTCAGAGAGACACAATGATATAGTTGTAAATTTGTCATATAAGAATTTCCTGATAATTTGTGGGTAATATAAATGCACCACGATGTTAATAATTAAATTAGGTAGAAATAATTTGTATTAGGCGATTTAATGTGTAAGTTTATTGTTATTATATTACAAATTAAGGTCTACGTTGTAATCTGTAAAAAGTTGTAATAAAAATCCTGTTTGACAAACTACTTAACTGTAGTATTAACGGGATATATATGAAATAATAAAAATAAATAAAAAAACAATAACCTTTGGTAATTTCACAAAATTCGGATAATGAAATAAATCGTTTAATTTCAAAAAGGAATTTAAATTATTGAAATTAATAATGCACAGTAAAAATAAAGAGGCACAGCTGAGGAAGGAATGGCTCAAATAAACAAATCTCACATTTGGGTCAGTATGTCAAAGGAAGTGTTTACATTATCGAAATGTTTACAATAAATCGCTCACCGGAGAACGGGGTTAATTACAATGGTTTGAAAACGGCCTTGGTCCGTAACTAGATATTTATCAGGTTTATAAATTAGAATTTCAAGATAAATTGAATATCAGGATATTATTGTGCAATGTGCAGCGATTTGAGTATTCTCATATACCTATCATTCACAAACAACAATTGAAAAATCACGGGTTAGTAAGATTTATATCGAAGTATTACAGAAACATTTGAATATTATGGATTGGGTAATTCGCATAGGTTTTCATTAGTTACCCGAAACAGCTGGGAGTTGCGTACTCTCAAATACCTATCATTTACATACAACAATTGAAAAATCACGGGTTAGTAAGATTTATATCGAAGTATTATACGAAACATTTGAATATTATTGATTGAGTGTTCGCATAGATTCCCATCAGTTGCTTGAAACAGCTGAGGGTTGTGTACTCTCTTATGTGGCAATCAATTACATGAAACAGTTGAAAAATCACGGGATAGGATGAACTAAATCTAAAGTTGAACCCTGTAGAAAATGTTACATTGTAAACTATAAACCTTTCCGAAAATGTATGTTTACATATATATCTTTGAATGTATTATCCACTGGGTGATGTGAACCCGTCTACAGCTGGCGTTTTAGGCCTAAGATGGTCATGTCACATCGCTTCTTGGAGTGGTGGCAAGCCTAGGAAACTTTTCATTACAACAACCGTAAGTATATGATTGTATATAGGACGAAACCGGTTCGCCCTAAGTAAATTGAAGTCCAAGGAGGAGTAGGAATTTGGGGGTTTCGGGGCTCGGGAGGAGACTTGAAGGCAGTGCATGATGACGAAGGAAGATTCTTTTGGGAAGCGGTAACTTACACAAAAGACAAACGGTGTCACAAGATTGTGCGAATTTCTCGTTGACTCTCGACCACCTCGTTTACTTGCAGGAGGACAGGAGCCAAATTTTGCAAGCAAAGGGTTATTCTGAGTTCGTCAAATATACAATTAACTAATAACATTAACCTACTAAATCAATCTTAACATGTAACTTATAGCAGCAGAGTCATAAAGGAGTGACGTCAACCAGACACAATGGTTAACCATAATCAAATTTACTAACAACTAACCATTAGAGTTATATTTAATTACCTGTCCAAATAAACATGTATAATATCTTTTACCAGCGTTTAACTACGAGCTCGTTAGGGTGCAGGGAATCAGAATAGTACAGAAGGAAAGTAAGCTCATTTAGAGAAACCATTTAAGTTTAGTTTAGCAATGGAGAGACCAATTCAATTTTGAAGCTCAACACCCTGATCAGAACCAAAAGGGTTACCACAAAAATGAAAGTAATTAAAGTCCTATATCATAAACCAAAAAATTACACAACGTTTGATGGAATTTAATTACAATATAAATATCAAAATATTTACGTTCAAGGTCGTAAATAACGTATAAATTAGTTAAGTACATTATGTCTATAAAGATATATAGTACAAGAGAGCTTAAGGTAGCTTTCTGTAGTTATCAAAGAAATTAAGGGTCCAATTTTCATGGAGGCTTATATGTTGTAGGGTAGAAATTTTCCATCCATACGAACACATATGCAAAGCCTTAATAAAAATAAATATCGGTGATAGCCAAGAGAGAAGAAAATTCTATATTGTTTAAACAAATAAAAGAATGGCAAAAAGGTTAAAATATCAAAAACTAAGGACTTGGATTCAAACTCATGAAGACGTTTTCTGAGGAACTCAGCAACCTAATCGAATGAAATTTTGTATTCGTACTAAAAATAGTGGTCTGAACATGAATCAGTGTGAAAATTTCTGAAAACCATCATTTTTGGAAATATCATCATTCTAACGGGCACAAATAAAAGACTTGGGTTCGAACATTTGAAAACGTTCTCTCAGAAACAACGCAACCGAATCGAGTAAAATTTTGGATTGGTGCTAATAATAATGGTCTGAATTTAAATCAGTGTCTTAAACTACAAAAACAACATTTTTAGAAATATCATCAATTTAAAGGGGAAAAATAAAAGACTTGGGTTCGATCATTTGAAAACGTTTTCTCAGGAACTACGCAACCGAATCAAATGTACTAAAAATAGTGGTCTGAAAATGAATCAGAGTTTTAAACTTTAAAAAAGCTATGTTGGAAATATCATAATTCTAACAGGCACAAACTAAGGACTTGGGTTCGAACTCTTGAAGACGTTTTCTCAGGAACTACGCAACCGAATCTAATGAAATTTTGTATTCGTACTAAAAACAATGGTCTGAACATAAATCAGAGTTTTAAACTAAAAAAAAACTTTTTTGGAAATACCATCATTTTAACGGGCACAAACTAAGGACTTGGGTTCGAACATTTGAAAACGTTCTCTCAGGAACTACGCAACCGAATCGAGTAAAATTTTGGATTGGTGCTAATAATAATGGTCTGAATTTAAATCAGTGTCTTAAACTATAAAAACAACATTTTTGGAAATATCATCATTTTAAAGGGGAAAAATCAAAGACTTGGGTTCGATCATTTGAAAACGTTTTCTCAGGAACTACCCAACCGAATCGAATGAAATTGTGTATTCGTACTTAAAATAGTGGTCTGAAAATGAATCAGAGTTTTAAACTAAAAAAAAACTTTTTTTGAAATATCATCATTTTAACGGGCACAAACTAAGGACTTGGGTTCGAACATTTGAAAACCTATCTCAGGAACTACGCAACCGGATCAAGTAAAATTTTGGATTGGTGGTAATAATAATGGTCTGAATTTAAATCAGTGTCTTAAACTACAAAAACAACATTTTTGGTAATATCATCAGCCTAACAGGCACAAATGAAAGACTTGGGGTCGAACATTTGAAAACGTTTTCTCAGGAACAATTCAACCGAATCGAGTAAAAGTTTGGATTAATACTAATAATAATGGTATGAATTTGAATCAGTGTCTTAAACTACAAAAACAACATTTTTCAAATATCATAATTCTTACGGGCACAAACTAAGGACTTGGGTTCGAACTCTTGAAGACGTTTTCTCAGGAACTACGCAACCGAATCGAATGAAATTTTTTTTTCGTACTAAAAATAATTGTCTGATAATAAATCAGAGTTAGAATCTTTAAAAAAAGCTGTTTTGGAAATATCATAATTCCAACAGACTAAGGAAAATATCATCATTTTAAAGGGGACAAATGAAAGACTTGGGTTCAAACATTTGAAAACGTTTCCTCAGGAACTACGCAACCGAATCGAGTGAAATATTGGATTTGGTCTTGTAATTATGTTCTGAATTTGAGACAGTGCCTAAAACTTCAAAAAGGCATTTTTTAAAATATCATCATTCTAACGGGCACAAACGAAAAACTTGGGTTCGAACATTTGAAAACGTTATCTCAGGAACGACGCAACTGAATCGAATGAAATTTTGTATTCGTACTTAAAATAGTGGTCTGAACATGAATCAGAGTTTTAATCTTTAAAAAAGCTGCTTTGGAAATATCATAATTCTAACAGGCACAAACTCAGGACATGGGTTGGAACTCATGAAGACGTTTTCTGAGGAACTCAGCAACCGAATCGAATGAAATTTTGTATTCGTACTAAAAATAGTGGTCTTTACATGAATCAGAGTAAAAATCTCCAAATCCATCATTTTTGGAAATATCATCATTCTAACGGGCACAAACTAAGGACTTGGGTTCGAACTCTTGAAGACGTTTTCTCAGGAACTACGCAACGTAATCGAATAAAATTTCGTATTCGTACTTTAAATAGTGGTCTGACATTAATTAGTGTCTAAAACTTCAAAAAAAAATTCATTTTTGGAACTATCATAGTTCTAACAGGCACAAATGAAAGACTTGGGTTCGAACTTTTCAATACGTTTTCCCAGGAACTACGCAACCGAATCGAATGAAATGTTGTATTCGTACTAAAAATAGTGGTCTGACTATGAATCAGTGTCTCAAACTTTAAAAAAGCGGTTTTATAAATATCATCATTCTAACGGGCACAAATGAAAGACTTGGGTTCGAACTTTTGAAAACGTTTTCTCAGGAACTACACAACCGAATCGAGTCAAATTTCGATTGGTACCAATAAAAATGGTCTGAATTTGAATCAGTGTCTAAAACTTCAAAAAATGCATTTTTGGAAATATCATCATTCTAACGGGCACAAATTAAAGACTTGAAAGCCGTTTTCTCTTGTTCTCTGGCGCCGAAAGCACTGGAATTTTCGATACATTCTAGAATATATTTTCTGAAATTGAATCAATAATAAAATCTCAGTAATGTGGCATTTGTGGAATCTCCATTCTCATGAAAAAGGTATTGCAGTGGTTTACATCAGTGGTTCAGCATCTGTAAATCATTAGCTATATTCTAGGATACTGACTATTCTGATTTGTTTTCGTCTAGGACTAAGACTCCGTGTGGCGTAAGATACTTACCCAATCCAACTTTGATAAGGGAAACAATATGTTGATGTTAATGAAAGTATCTCACCACAGTTATCAAGCGTTACGCACAAATTATCGGCATTCCGGTAGTATCCCCAATTGCAGATGCAGCCAGGGGTGCAGCTGGGGGTGCATGAGAAATCCTTTTGACCAAAATTGCTGCAATCTCTCTCGCAGGAATTACCACAATCCGTCCAGATCTCGTGCTTGCCCTCGCACACGGGAGCAACTGAAAGATCCAAACCAAGGTCAAACATTCAAACAATGCGAATAAGTTTCTTTCTAAAATTAACAGAATAATAATGAATATATATAAAGAACACAATTTTAAACTTTTTTCCACTTGTTTTTTATTTGACCGTGACCGGTTTCAGCCTGTTAGGGCCATCTTCAGACTGGTACAATTTTTGTCTTAAACTAGGGTTTATATACATGGGCAAATTACATTGAGGGGAGGGGTTAACATAGTAGGTTGATTTGAATTATGAGGGGTTTTTCGTGAAATATGATATTTCCCAAATAAGTATTGTTATTAAAATCAAATGAATTTATCTGTAGAACTATGATAATTATGCCTATTAGGACTATCAATTTAAGGATTTACCCAACATAAAGCTATCGGTAATCTATTGTGTGGTTAGGAAACATATTTTAATGGATTTTATATAATTCAAATACATATTTAGGATAGGTGACACACTGATTATAATGGGTATAGCAACGGAGATTTAGCAACTGATTCTAATTTTGTGTTCATAACATTGTTGAAGTTTACTTTTTTAGCTAGGCGGGTTATCTCTAATGACTCTAGCCTATCTAATTTATGACCTTTGTCGCAGGTATGTAAAAATTTTACATCTCTATCCTTGTCAAACGAGTGTTTATTCTCAAGTAAGTGTGCCGCAACATTCGACATTTCTCCTTTGTCATTTACCCAGCTTGAAAAATGTTCTTTTATGCGGGTTTTGAATGATCTACCTGTTTGGCCTATATAGTAAGACGGGCAATTGGCACAGTTGATTTGGTAAACTCCTGAGTTTTCCATTTTATCCCTTTTATCTTTATTATTTATTAGGATTTTACCTAATGAATTTGCATTATAGAATGCTGTTTTACAATTGTCTTTATTGGTTATCCTAGATATTTTGTTGGATATATTACCAATAAAAGGTATTTTAACCCATTGTTTTTTTGTGACATCCTTTTCATTGTTGATTGTAAGACCTTGTGATATGATTGCCAGTGTGAGTTTTTTATTCTTTTTCTTTAATAAACTATCTATAAGTTCACTACTATATCCATTATTATTTGCTATGGTTTTAATAACATTGAGTTCATTATTATAATTTATACAATTCAGGGGTATATGTAAGAGTCTGTGAATGAGTGAGTTAAATACTGATAACTTGTGAGAAATGTGGTGTCTAGATGTGTTATGTATAATGTTGTCGCTGTATGTTGGTTTTCTGTAAATTGTAAATTCTAATTTATTATTAATTATTTCAATACCTATGTCTAAAAAATTAATTTTATTTCCCCCCATTTCCATTGTAAATTGGATGGCTTTGTTGATTTTATTAATTTCTTCTAGAAAATTATCTAATTGTCTGTGAGTTCCCGTCCAGATAATTAAAATGTCATCTACGTATCTACGATAGAAGGTAACATTTTTAAATGATTTTAATTTTTCTATCTGTTCTTCCATGTGATCCATGAAAAATTCGGCCAGCACCGGTGATATCGGGCTGCCCATGGCTAGTCCATTAGATTGAATATAAAAATTATCATTAAATCTAAAGAAGTTTTGTTCTATACATGTATTTAGTATTTCAGTTATTTCTTTCCGTTCTATCAAATTAGTATTACGTTTTTCCATGTAGTTGTTAATAATTATCTTTAATTCGTTTGTCGGTATGTTAGAAAATAGGCTGACAACATCAAACGAAACCAGAGTGGCATTGTTAGGTATGTTTATGTCTTTGATGAGGTCTATAAGTTGTAGGGAATTTATTATGCCGTATTTTGATTTAAAATTGAGAGTGTTTTTGATGATTCTATTTCCAAATTTTGCTAATTTATAGGCAGGAGCTGAATTGTATGATACTACTGGTCTTACTGGCATGTTATTTTTATGTACTTTAGGTTGTCCATAAAGGCGTGGGCATTGGGGGTTCATAACAGATAGACTATTTTTATGGAATTTGTTCTTAATAAGGACTTTGCTAGAGTTTAAGATTGAGTTTACATCAGATGCGAATTTCGAGGTGGGGTCCTTTTTCAATAGGGTTACTTTACTAGTGTCCAGCACATCTTGGACTTTTTCTATGTAATCTGATTTGTTTAAGATTACTGTACTATTTCCTTTATCTGCTTTTGAGATAATAAGGTTGTTTTGTTTGATTTTACTTTTTAATGATTTTATTGTGTGTGCTTCGCTTGAAAATTTACCCTCAGTCGTTGCTTTTTTAATTATTTTAGCGCATAGGTATTTATTGCTATAGTCTGACGTTGCTATATCTGTGTCAATAGCTAGATTCTCGAGATCTTTTAGTTGAAGTGGTAAGTTTGGGCAGTATTTTAAACCTTTTTCAAGCATTTTAATTTCGGTATCATTAAATTCTACATCGGTTGTATTTACTACCTTATCGTAAAATAATAGGGTGGGTGAATTTACTGTCTTTTCCGTAGGTGTTAATTTAACTTGTTTTTCTGTCCAATATGTTAGTTTTTTAAGTTGTCTTTGGTAAGTTGCGTGTATTTTATTGTTAACCATAAGGGTAGTATCATTAAAAAGACAGTCAAATTCTACGGGGTGTAGTTGTGATGTGAGTGCAGTGTGTACATAATATAAATAATTATTTACGTTATCTCTAATGTTGTACCATTTCTTCATCTCCTGTGTGGTCCATGTTCTGTGGGCTGCGGTAACTGCAAGTTTGGCTGCTTTGCTGTCCGTGTTCGTCTTGATGTTGATGTATTTAGGTATTATACCCCGTTTTTTGCATTCTCGATTGAACCACAAATGTTGTGAAGCCATCCGTCGTTTAAGAATGAGTTTTTTGTAGAGTCTCTTCAGTGTCGCTGTGTTTGCACTTTTTAATATTTTAATATTTGAAACTGTTATTTCGTGGTGGAATTCCATTATAAATATATATAAAGAACACAATTTTAAACTTTTTTCCACTTGTTTTTTATTTGACCGTGACCGGTTTCAGCCTGTTAGGGCCATCTTCAGACTGGTACAATTTTTGTCTTAAACTAGGGTTTATATACATGGGCAAATTACATTGAGGGGAGGGGTTAACATAGTAGGTTGATTTGAATTATGAGGGGTTTTTCGTGAAATATGATATTTCCCAAATAAGTATTGTTATTAAAATCAAATGAATTTATCTGTAGAACTATGATAATTATGCCTATTAGGACTATCAATTTAAGGATTTACCCAACATAAAGCTATCGGTAATCTATTGTGTGGTTAGGAAACATATTTTAATGGATTTTATATAATTCAAATACATATTTAGGATAGGTGACACACTGATTATAATGGGTATAGCAACGGAGATTTAGCAACTGATTCTAATTTTGTGTTCATAACATTGTTGGAGTTTACTTTTTTAGCTAGGCGGGTTATCTCTAATGACTCTAGCCTATCTAATTTATGACCTTTGTCGCAGGTATGTAAAAATTTTACATCTCTATCCTTGTCAAACGAGTGTTTATTCTCAAGTAAGTGTGCCGCAACATTCGACATTTCTCCTTTGTCATTTACCCAGCTTGAAAAATGTTCTTTTATGCGGGTTTTGAATGATCTACCTGTTTGGCCTATATAGTAAGACGGGCAATTGGCACAGTTGATTTGGTAAACTCCTGAGTTTTCCATTTTATCCCTTTTATCTTTATTATTTATTAGGATTTTACCTAATGAATTTGCATTATAGAATGCTGTTTTACAATTGTCTTTATTGGTTATCCTAGATATTTTGTTGGATATATTACCAATAAAAGGTATTTTAACCCATTGTTTTTTTGTGACATCCTTTTCATTGTTGATTGTAAGACCTTGTGATATGATTGCCAGTGTGAGTTTTTTATTCTTTTTCTTTAATAAACTATCTATAAGTTCACTACTATATCCATTATTATTTGCTATGGTTTTAATAACATTGAGTTCATTATTATAATTTATACAATTCAGGGGTATATGTAAGAGTCTGTGAATGAGTGAGTTAAATACTGATAACTTGTGAGAAATGTGGTGTCTAGATGTGTTATGTATAATGTTGTCGCTGTATGTTGGTTTTCTGTAAATTGTAAATTCTAATTTATTATTAATTATTTCAATACCTATGTCTAAAAAATTAATTTTATTTCCCCCCATTTCCATTGTAAATTGGATGGCTTTGTTGATTTTATTAATTTCTTCTAGAAAATTATCTAATTGTCTGTGAGTTCCCGTCCAGATAATTAAAATGTCATCTACGTATCTACGATAGAAGGTAACATTTTTAAATGATTTTAATTTTTCTATCTGTTTTTTGTTTTTGTATTTTTTTATTTTTTTGTTTTTGTATTTTTTGTATGTTTTTCTATCTGTTTTTCTATCTGTAATTTTCTATTTTTTTTTTTATATTCAATCTAATGGACTAGCCATGGGCAGCCCGATATCACCGGTGCTGGCCGAATTTTTCATGGATCACATGGAAGAACAGATAGAAAAATTAAAATCATTTAAAAATGTTACCTTCTATCGTAGATACGTAGATGACATTTTAATTATCTGGACGGGAACTCACAGACAATTAGATAATTTTCTAGAAGAAATTAATAAAATCAACAAAGCCATCCAATTTACAATGGAAATGGGGGGAAATAAAATTAATTTTTTAGACATAGGTATTGAAATAATTAATAATAAATTAGAATTTACAATTTACAGAAAACCAACATACAGCGACAACATTATACATAACACATCTAGACACCACATTTCTCACAAGTTATCAGTATTTAACTCACTCATTCACAGACTCTTACATATACCCCTGAATTGTATAAATTATAATAATGAACTCAATGTTATTAAAACCATAGCAAATAATAATGGATATAGTAGTGAACTTATAGATAGTTTATTAAAGAAAAAGAATAAAAAACTCACACTGGCAATCATATCACAAGGTCTTACAATCAACAATGAAAAGGATGTCACAAAAAAACAATGGGTTAAAATACCTTTTATTGGTAATATATCCAACAAAATATCTAGGATAACCAATAAAGACAATTGTAAAACAGCATTCTATAATGCAAATTCATTAGGTAAAATCCTAATAAATAATAAAGATAAAAGGGATAAAATGGAAAACTCAGGAGTTTACCAAATCAACTGTGCCAATTGCCCGTCTTACTATATAGGCCAAACAGGTAGATCATTCAAAACCCGCATAAAAGAACATTTTTCAAGCTGGGTAAATGACAAAGGAGAAATGTCGAATGTTGCGGCACACTTACTTGAGAATAAACACTCGTTTGACAAGGATAGAGATGTAAAATTTTTACATACCTGCGACAAAGGTCATAAATTAGATAGGCTAGAGTCATTAGAGATAACCCGCCTAGCTAAAAAAGTAAACTCCAACAATGTTATGAACACAAAATTAGAATCAGTTGCTAAATCTCCGTTGCTATACCCATTATAATCAGTGTGTCACCTATCCTAAATATGTATTTGAATTATATAAAATCCATTAAAATATGTTTCCTAACCACACAATAGATTACCGATAGCTTTATGTTGGGTAAATCCTTAAATTGATAGTCCTAATAGGCATAATTATCATAGTTCTACAGATAAATTCATTTGATTTTAATAACAATACTTATTTGGGAAATATCATATTTCACGAAAAACCCCTCATAATTCAAATCAACCTACTATGTTAACCCCTCCCCTCAATGTAATTTGCCCATGTATATAAACCCTAGTTTAAGACAAAAATTGTACCAGTCTGAAGATGGCCCTAACAGGCTGAAACCGGTCACGGTCAAATAAAAAACAAGTGGAAAAAAGTTTAAAATTGTGTTCTTTATATATATTTATAATGGAATTCCACCACGAAATAACAGTTTCAAATATTAGAATAATAATGGCATTATTTTGATGGAAAACTAATCTACGTTCATTTAAAAAATGCTATTCAAGATATGCCGCCAAAATGCCGTTGATGACATTGTGCCAGACATCGTAGGCAATTAAACGTCATAATGACGACTTAACCAGATCGACTCGTAT
Source organism: Hesperophylax consimilis (assembly GCF_061612785.1). Lineage (NCBI taxonomy): Eukaryota > Metazoa > Arthropoda > Insecta > Trichoptera > Limnephilidae > Hesperophylax > Hesperophylax consimilis. Next base: position 37,073,542 of record NC_142848.1, read on the forward strand.
AAGAATTTGCGATATCAGATCGTTTGTAAAATCAATGAAAATTATTAATGAAAATATTCAATTACTTATTTTAGTACTAGGATCAGAAACAGAAAAATAAATTAGGTAAGCACATCATGCACTCGTTTTAACGGTATCTTCAGTCATTACCCAAAAATGTTATAACTTTGGTATAAATATTGTAACTAATAAATCCATTGGAAAGGGATGAATGAACTAGTGCATTGTAAACAAGTTTCATGGTTTTATTACTGATTGGTTTAAATATTTAGTGTGTCAGTTTATTCTAATGGTCTATTTCATTTAGAAATTAATATTTACACCTAAGTACTTTTGTGGTTTCTTGGTTTGATCTCTTCACAAATTAAGCATGACTTCGGATTTTTTGCAACATTTTGTAGCTGACGTTTGAGTGTCAGAAGAAGGAATACAAATTGGAAAATATTAAATAATAAAAATATTTATATTACTCAAGCACTAATTTCACCTTTGGGGGATATTTTAACACTTATATTTTAATCATTTCATTGTATTTTTATTTTATTTTGGTATTACGCTCCAATTCGTAAAAAAATTTCGTTAAAAAAATGAATATATTTGGACATAAGCACGACTTGAACTCGAAATCTCCCGTTTGTCTAGCGGGTGCGTTACCAATTACGCTACATGAATCAGTTCCATGCCTGAATAAATCTCTCGTTTTGTCTGGCGGGAGCGTTAGCAATTACGCTGCATGATTCAGTTGCATGCCTGAATAAATTATCTTACTTAAAACAACTTTTAAGTTTCGTTTGACCCCAAAAGTTTCAGATATATAAATAAATTAGGCAAGAGGTGTATAAAAAATATAAAACCAATAGCTCACCCGGTAGACTTACCAGGCTTAAAAGTTGTGGTTTCCTCGCTAGAATCAATGGGCACAATTCGCACCATGTAATCAGCCGCCGTGAGGTTAAGGAAGAATGCGAGCCTCAGGGTTTTTAAAAGAAACGGCATCATGGAACCTAACCTGAAAATATGAGGTCGTTTTTAGTCGTCGGTAAGTACTTCAATTCAGAGCAGTAGCAATACCTTTTTTATATTTTGAACTCCAACAATTTAAAACATTATATTGTCAGAAATTCATTTACTGTTCTTTAACATCTATTTTCATAAATATTTTAGTGCTGTAATTCTAAAAGTAAGTACACCATTTTACTGTACCCAAGTACCTACCAAGAAAAATAGCTCACTCACAATAATTATTATAGAATGAATGCAAATATTTAATCGCCAACGTCTGCCAATTGACTAAAACAAATTGTTTTTCTTAATACGTACTTGGAGGAAATGTATATATTTACTTAAGTACCAGCTGCTATTCTAGTGATGGGAAAATTCAATCTTTCATCTTTTTTTAATAATTTTATGAAAAAACAAATTATTGAAATTTTTAAACCTTATTATATATAAAACAAAATCAATGAAGAATATAATAATATCAACTCTAAATGAAATATAAAACGGATAAAATAACGGTCGCAACTGGGACCAGATCGTATGGTCTTACCGGAACTTCTTTTCTTCTTTTATTAATCAAGTCACAATAGCTCAATGGTTAGTGTTGTTTCAGTAAGACAATTAAATATAAACATGGGTCCTAGGTTCAATCCCCAGTTGCGACCGTTATATTTTTATGTTTTTTGTTCTGATTAATGTTTTGTTTAGAATTATTAAAATTCTCTTCTTCATTCATTTTTTTTTATTTCGAAGCAGCAGTGCGTCCATGAAAAACTAGGACAGCGTTTATTTTATCGATCGGTCATCTGAAAGCTTCTTGATCAGTGATTTTTTTCATAAATATATTGCAACCATTATGAGAAGGAATGAATAGTTAAACAAAAATGAAACATGGAACCAAAAGGCTAGATTTACTTATTAAATAAATGAATAATTATCGTTGACGACACACACCCACATCGATCACGCAGCAATATAATGTAAACCATGCCTTGGTCACCAAACAGAATTAAAAAAAAACTTTTAAAAATTATTTTGGTAAATCATAAATAAATCGATACCTTCCCAAACTAAAGACGTTTTTGCTAATTTTGGTAATTACTGTGTTTTATTTACCACGGCAGAATAGATGTTTGGGGTAAATAATAAATTGACAACGTTTTAGTTAGTAGTGCCCATTGTCTGACCTAAAGGGCACCGAACCATTGAACGAGATCTTGATTTATCTCATAAAAAATTCGTTTCTTGTGCGAACATTCCAACTAATCCAAATATGTAAAGATTTTGTAAAAAATTATAACATTGTATATAATACGTCCAAAACAATAGTTATAGTTTTCAAATGTGATAACGAAAACATGCGTGTTTTGGTGTTTACCCTCAGTATAGCTAGACGGAAGGAAAATGGATGTTAGTCGTAGCGTCAAATACATGGGAATATTATCACAGACAAATAATAATAATGATTGGATTATCTATATAGCGCCGTTTTCGTGAGAAAATCACCTCGAGGGCGCATTAAAACTTAATTTATTCCTATCACTCAGACTCACAACTTATCACTTAGACTTGTAACTTATTACTTTTAGCTTATAACTAAGTTTCATATCCAGAGACTTATAATTAGTGGCTTTTAACTAAGATTAATTTTGAGTGATTTACAACTTAGACTTTTCACTAATGACTTCTGTCAGTGGTAAGGTATAAAATATTAAAAAAATAGTTTATGCATAATAAATGATTATTAAACTAAAGTGGGTAGTCAAGGAGAAAAATTCCCTTGACTAAGCAATGAAATATTTACTGAGAAAAAAAAACGGTCTTTATTCTGGATACGACAAGTTGAAAAGGTGAGTCTTTAGTTTTGCTTTGAGCTCAGATGAGCTGTCTATCTGTGAAGGGAGTTTGTTCCAAGCTGTTGGGCTTGCTACTGCAAAAGCCTGGTCTCCAAAATTGGTATTGGAATTGCGCATAGGTACTGATAATCCACCTATGACTGTTGAAGATGGTGATCGAAGCGTTGCTTGCCTAACATTAACATCGTATGGAATGTGCAGTTCCGACAAGTAGGGTGACATGTCATGTACGGATTTGAAAACCATTCAGAAGAGTTTGAATTGGATTCTCTCAGAGCACTTGAGCCAATGAAGTTTCCGCAAATGTTGTAAGATGAATAAAGGAATATTTGGAAACACCGGAAATCAGCCTTGCTGCAGCATTGAAAACTGACTGGAGTCTGTCAGTGTATAGTTTCGGGAGACTTGCGAATATGCCATTGCAATAGTCGAGTCGTGATGCAACGTAAGAGTTTACCAATATCTTTGTGGCGTTAGCCGGAATATTTATTCTTAAATATTTGATTTGACGCAGGTGAAAGTAACCTGCGCTTACTGTTTTGTTAATTTGGGATCTGAGTGAAAGATCTTTATCTAGATCTAGATGAACACCTAGGAGTTTAATGTCATTTTACTGATGCTGTTGCAGCCAAAAGTAATGAGAGGAGATTTTTCTAATATTAACTAGCGCTTTTTTTTTGTTGTCCAGAGAAATTTTATTTTGGATGGATTTAATCTTAGTTTGTTCGAAGACATCCACTCTGTTATGGCACCAATGCATTTAACAGTGATATCTTTTAATTTGCTTTTCTCATTCGGTGCACAGTAGAAATAGATTTACTGATCGTCAGCATAGTAATATGAAAGTCCGAATGATCTTATTATTTTGGCAACATCGTTGATGAATAAAATATAAAAGTAGGGGCCCCAGGACTGAACCCTGGGGGACTCCAGAAGTAGGGGTCACGTAGGGAGAGTTTTTACCGCCCGCTTGTACAAATTGGGTTGGGCCACAGAGGTATGATTTTATCCACTTAATAATTTCACCACCCAATGCAAAAGCTTTTTCCAGTCGGTTGATCAGGAAATTGTGGTCGATGGTGTCAAATGCTGCACTCAAATCTAATAATGATAGCAAAGCTTGCTTACCTGACTCATTTGCAATCCAGTCTTGTAGAATGGTACCTCTTATAAGCTGATTGGTACTTTGACAGCAGTTTATTTTTCGCCAGATGGGCGGTTATCTGTCTGATCACAATTTTTTCTAGGATTTTTGAGACGACTTGAAAGACATCGAGGCTATTTATTTATTAATACATACACAGTAAAATAAGATAGAGTTAAGGATATTTTTGGTTATTACATAGTTTTAGTTCCTATTACGTATGTCCATAAAATATCTTTATGTAATTTCGCCTGAGATTGTTCTGAAAACTAATGATTTGAAGTTGAAATCAATGAGTTGAAGTTTAAATTTATGTATGAGTAGGTACAAGTTATAAAAGGAATAAAGTGTATGGAGGGAAAAAAATAAATTAAAATCAAGAATTATAATATGCCCACGAATTGTAATTGACTGTTAATACATAGAAGTTTTGAAAAATGAAGTGAAAGTGTTTTTGAAATGTGTCACGCTAAGAATTTTAATACGTTAGTTTTGTGTGTAAGAAAGAAATCATGATAGAAGACAAGTAATTTTTCGTAGTGGGTGTAAGTTGTGATTGCCCGAGTAATTACTGAGTTGTTTGCTGCATTGGTATTGTTGGCTTCAATATGAAAAAGTGTAGTGTGCCTGGTACGCCTCGTTGGAACATTTAAACCAATGACGGATAGCAATTCGGGACTATCTATTTTATTATCAGATTATGTAGAAACAACAGATCTGACAATGTGTGTCTTTTTTGTAAAGTTAACATATTATTTGTAGTTTTGTTGTAAATGGAAAGACGAAGAGAGCGATATCCGTTGGAGCAGGTATGCTGTCAAGGCGTTTTCACTCTTGCAGTACAAAAGTCAAAAGGATACTATTAAACGCATTCTGCACTTCGATGTACACTTCAGAACTGTCGGTAAATTACACTGCATCCCAATGGTATAAGTTAAAAGTGGCTTACAATAAGCCTTATCGCCAACTATTCCGCCTACCGAGATACTGCAGCGCTACGGAAATGTTCCTGGAGGGACGAGTGCACTCTTTCAGAGCGTTTCTCTGCCACCAAATGGGAAGTTTATGGCGCTATCATCACTGTCATGGTCGCCTGGATGGAGTCCCCCCGATAAGACTGGAGAAGTTCAAATATCCTCTATAAACGGCTGTTTGCACAAATTTTTTGTGCCTATCTATGTTTTCTTATTATTTTCTGTTTTTTTTATATGACATTTCTATTAGTCATTATAGCATTATTATTAGTCCTTAAAGCGGAAGGACTGGATTCTGTTGAATTGTTTCTGAAGGGAACCAGTATTCCAGTATATAACTTTCTTAATTATAGTCCAAGCGTGAGATATAGCTTTCCAAGTTCTAACGCTGAATAAAGAAGGAAGTAGCCCAATACTGCATAATACTTCAAAAAATACAGTGTGTGGCAAGCCTACGCACGACGGAAGTGAAACTTTTATTATTCTTCTCTCTCTCTTTTCATTTATTCTCTCTTTTTTTCTGTCTATTGTCATCTGCAGTTATAATCTTACGCTCGTAACGGCAGCCCGCACGATACTGTCTTTGCGCTCTCGTTACACCGCAACGTAACACATTCATGACGGTAGAAGAGTTGTTGAGTACGCTAAAAAATGAAGTTCAAAAAATACAAACCGTTAAAGACTCGAAAACCAAAACTAATATCGAAAAAATTATTATTGATCTTAACAATGAAGTGAAATCTGAAATATTAAAAATGCAACAACAAATAATTCAACTACAAGACAAACTTATCGAAAAAAACAACAAACTGGTGGGAAACTTTGAAAAAATAATGAAAAGCGCATCAACACCATCCTATGCACAGGTATTATCAACAACCAAAGTCACTCCTCGAGAAGAAGAGAGATTCTCAATCATCATTTCATCGACCAAAAATAATGCTAAAGCAGAAGAAATTGAAAAGATAATAAAAAAAGAAATAAATTTAAGCAACATAAAGATAGGAATAAATGGTTTGAGAAAAACAAAAGAAGAAAAAATAATAATATCATGCCCAAAAAAGGAATATGCAAATACCTTAACCGCCGAAATAAAAAAACTGAATACCGATTTGGTGGTAAATGAAATTCAAAAGAAAAGACCAAAAATAATAATAAAAGGATTAAAATCCAATCTTACTGAAGACGAAATAGTTTGCGGAATAATAACCCCGAACGAAGGAATTGAAGATGTTTACAAGGAAAGTGAAGACAACAAAATCACACTTATAACGGAGATAAAAAAACACAAACATAAACGAAAAGCAGCGCCAGTTCACTAGCTACATCATGGAAACTAGTGGCAAAATGCGAAAAAGTCTCCTTGCACTCGGTAAACTAAATATACAGTTTCAACGAGTAAAAATTGAAGATTGCGATCCAGTGACTCAATGATTTCATTGTTGTATGTTCATGCATACGGCTAAAAGATGCCTACACCGAACCAGCCCTCCAATTTGCCCACACTGCATGGGCGATCACATCCTTTCAAAATGTCCGGGAAGAGAAAAAACAGTACCAGCATGTGTAAACTGCACCAGACAAAATTCTAAATATGGAGAAAAAAACACCACGGACCACGCAGCCAACAGTATTAGGTGCAACTATAGAAACAAAATGCTGAAAATTGCGAGGGATCGCATCGATTACGACTAATGATGCATATTATTAATTACAAGTGTAACGAAAACCTAAATAATATGCACAATATTTCAAAAAAATATTACGAAAAGCCCGCTCGCAAAGTGTTAACACGCAGTGATAATGTACAAGCCAACACATATAATATTATAATTGCAAATGTGAAGTGTATTCCCAGCGCCAACATTATTGTTAATTTTATTACTACCTCAAAATGAACGACTTTATAATAAACGCAATAGATAATTCATATAAAATAGACGAAAGGATTTTTGACACGGTAAATAATACAAACGATTTTATAAATATAAAACCTACAGCCAGCCTAATAATAATACACATGAACGTTAGATCTTTGGAAAAAAATTTCGAAGAATTTCTAATAACTATTAAACAATTAAATAGACTTGACTGTATAATATTATCAGAAACGCATTCATCGAGTGAAATTAATTATTATATACCGGGTTACTCGTACTATGCAACAAAATATAAAATTAACAGAAATAGCGGCGTCGCCATATTTGTATCAAATATTTACGCTGTCACAAGTGTAAATGAAATAATGGTGAATAATGTCAATTTATTAAACTTGGAGATAAATTTTATGAATTATTCATTTAATATCATTGCTATTTATCGGACACACTCTTCTGCTATAACCACATACATAGAAGAGTTAAAAAATATATTACAACATCATAGAAACAAAAAAACAATACTCATCGGAGATATTAACTTAAATATCGCTAATGACTACTCCTCTAACGATAAAGATAACTATTTAAATATGTTAGCAGAATTAAATTACATTTCATGTATAAATTCATACACCAGAAACATTATCGGACAACGACCATCTTGTATCGATCACATATTCACAAACACCAAAGATATACAAAAAAAATCATCTGCGGTAATTAAAACATCTGTAACGGATCATTTTACATGTATATTTAAATATGACTACAAACATCGAAACCTCTCATTACCAACCACAACGGCCGTTAATAATACTGATAAATACAACTATAGTATTAATATAAATTCTCTCACTAAAATATTAAGTAACGAAAAAGAATGGCAAGAAATATATCAATGTAACGATGTAGAAGAATGCTGCAAAATATTTGATAAAAAACTGAGTTTTCACATAAATGCTTGTAGAAATATTAAATCTAACAAAACATTTTCAAAACTAAAGCCAATCAAACCATGGATAACTCACGGATTAATCATCTCAATTAGACACAAAGAAACACTCTACAAACAATATACAAAACAACCGGAAAATATAACATTACAAAAACATTTCAAAGCTTATAAAAAAAAACTTACATATCTAATAAAAAACACAAAGGATGACTACTACAAACAAAAACTTGAATTATCTGGAAATGACAGTAAAAGGATTTGGTCCATCATAAATGAAATTGTCGATAAAAAATAAAAAAAATCAACAATGTTAATCATAATGATTCAAAAATCTGCTGTAAAGATAAACCTCTAGAAGCCGCAAATGTATTTAACAATTTTTTTGCTAATGTAGGAAAAAACCTCGCTAAAAAAATCCAACAAGGCCTTACCCCAAATGACCCTAATACTACAGTAAATAATGAGCATAAATTTGAATTATTTCAACCAACAACACCAGAAGAAATTGAACAAATTATTACAGGTATGAAAGGAGGTTCTGCCCCTGGTTTTGATGGGGTCACAATACAAACACTGAAATGTATAAAATCACAAGTATCAAAACCATTAACTCATATAATCAATACAAGTTTTCAAAGCGGAGTTTTTCCATCCATGTACAAACAATCTGTAATTATACCAATATTTAAAACCGGCAATCCGGAAGAACCAACCAATTACCGCCCTATTTCTTTACTATCAAACATTGCAAAAATATTTGAAAAAATTGCCAAAAAAAGAATAACTCAGTTCATAAAGATTAATAATATAATTCACGAAAACCAGTTTGGATTCATGGAAAACAAAAGCAAAAAAGACGCCATTGCTAAATTATCTAGTACCATACAAGACGCTTTAGACAAATCATTAAAATGTGTTGGTATTTTTGTTGATCTCCAAAAAGCCTTCGACAGCATATCTCATGTCAAACTAATACAAAAATTAAAGATGGTAGGTTTTAATGACACAGCATTAAGTTGGCTCAAAAGTTATCTTCACCAAAGAACACAAGTTGCAAAAATTAATCACGCATCTAGTCTACCACTCACAAGTGATTTTGGGATACCACAAGGTACTGTTTTGGGTCCTTTACTTTTTATCATGTACGTAAACGATATTTTCAAACAAAACCTCAGTGGAACAGTTATATCTTACGCAGATGATACAATCATCATAATTAAGGGTAATGACTGGAAAATTGTAAATGAAAATGCAAATAATGACATCCAAATCCTAAAAAACTGGTTCGATACTTACTTACAATATATATACTTACTTACTTATACTTACAATTAACGCAAAAAAACAGTTTATATTCCATTCACAATAAATTAATTCAAAACTAACCCCAACATTCATATAATAATACACAACAAAAAATGTAACAAAGATGTTTGTAATAAATCATGTACCATACTAAACCAAACAACTGAAATAAAATACCTCGGTGTAATTGTAGACTAACATATGAAATGGAACAGACACATATGTGAACTTGTTAAACGCATTAGAAAATGTATCTATATATTCATTAGATTAAGAAATGTTCTCAAGCTAAACAACCTGAAAAAAGTCTATTACGCACTAGTCCAATCATTACTTCAGTATGGAATCATTGGGTGGGGAGGTGCATATGAAAAATTTTTAAGCTCTGTTAAAGTGGTACAAAAACTAATTATCAAAGTAATTTTGAAAAAAAAAACCAACTTTCTCTTCAGCATCATTGTTCAAAATTTTCGAAGTACCAAAGATTGAAGATCTCTATAAAAAAGATGCAATATTACAAATTTATAAAGAAACTGTAGTAAAAAAACTTAAATTTAACTCATCCTTAAGGCATAATTTTAACATCCAAATTCCTCTATTTTCAACACAACAAATGCACAATAACTACATTTACAAAGGCATAAGATATTTTAATAGTCTTCCCGAAGAAGTGAAAAAAATACCAGATTTTATTTTATTCAAAAAGAAGGTCAAATTTATCTTTAAAAAAAATTAATATCAATAATAAAATGTTATAACTTCAATTCATGTTACAACCAAAATTAACGTCACAATCCTCTTTTAAGTTTATATTTATTGTACTGTAATTATGTTAATTACTGATATAAACATGAAATAATTGTCAAATAACTCCTACGCCAAGCTCAAGAGCTAGCACTCTTCATTGGAGTAGAAATTCAATAACATATGTTTTACACTATTACCTATTATTACCTAGTTTTATGTACAATGTAACAATGTTATAAGTTAAACAATAAAAAAATAAATAAAAAAAATTATAAGTAGCATATGATAAAAAAAATTTAAAGTTATGGAAATATGGGATTCGAACCTGGGTCCTGTATAACGAATGTCGAACGCTCTGCCTCTAGACCACGAGGATAGATATTTCGCGCGACGCGGCGTTATCGGCCTTGATTAGTAATTTTAATGATACAAAATAAAAATAATTAATCAAAATACCGAGCGACTCTACCGGCTCGATTTGTAAGCTATATTTCGACCAAAATATCATATAGGTACTGTAAATTAAAGTAAAGGTAAATTAACAAATTCACGTAATTTTTTACTACATTATTACAAATCGTTGATAAAAAAAATAATTAATCAAAATACCGAGTGACTCTACCGGCTCCATTTGTAAGCTATATTTCGACCAAAATATCATAAAGGTATCGTAAATTAACAAATTTATGTAATTTTTTAGTACATTATTACAAATCGTTGATAAATAAAAATAATTAATCAAAATACCGAGCGACTCTACCGGCTTGATTTGTAAGCTATATTTCGATCAAAATATCATATCATAGGTACCGTAAAGTAAATTAAGTTTAAATTAACAAATTTATCTAATTTTTTACTACATTATTACAAATCGTTGATAAAAAAATTAAAAGTTATAAAAATATGGGATTCGAACCCGGGTCCTGCATAACGAGTGTCGAACGCTCTGCCTCTAGACCGCGGTTATTACGTATTCGACCAAAATATCATATAGTCGAAATATCTAAAAGTCGCAGCACGAGAGCATTTTATCACTTTAAAAAAAAATATTATTAAAAAAATCTCTGTATTTTAATTTAGTTTATATTTCCATTGTCCTGAGGGTTGAGTGCAACCGAAACCGGCCGACATTTAACTCAATGAAGTGCTTTAACAAAGTTTAAAATATAGTATTTCGAAGTTATTTTTATAATTGATTTTATACTAAAAGTACCAAATTATTTCAAAAAATATGTCGGAATCGTTCAGGTTTTGATTTAGTTTACAAATCGCACATTCTTCCGATTGAACCAACGGCAACTATTTAGAGGCTGTTATGATTAAAACACACTTTATAACGGGTGAAGGTAATTTCATTCAAGTCAAAAGTGATCAAAAATTAAAGCAGCGAAGTCGAAGGACAGTTTTAAAATATAACTCATTTGTGCAACATAGTAAATAATCAGCTATAAAGGGGTCCGAAATTGCATTTTCTTCACAAACATAAACCGGTACACCTTGAAATGAGCAGTTTTCTGCTTGCACGATACCGCTCCGTTTTCCAAAGCCTTTGATTACTCCTTGCTATTTTCCAAATAACATTACAAAACCTTAATTTATTTCTTGATAGCAGGACACTTGCACGTTGTTACATAACATCTTGACTTCTCGATGAAAGCAATAAAGCCTTTGCAACGAAGTACCTACTCGCTTAGAATATTCTAATTGCGTTCTGAAGAGACACCTATCCGATGGATGGGCAAATAGAGGTTGAACTTATAGAATATAAGGATTTTCTGTACAAAATGTTATTTACTTTAAATAAATACAAAAAACACCACAAAAACAACAAACGTCGAGTTTAACTTTATAATATTCTCGAATAATAAAACTATTTAAACCACGTGTTTGGTTGTTTTTCGCTCTGCATGGACTCGTACATAGGTCACTATAAAATACTTCAAAACTATTCATGTCTTTGTTTTCAATCATTGATTTTTTTCTGGTTTTTGTATTTGTCAATTTCATACCGACTCATGTGGTAATGGACTAAAGCTGCTGCCGCGCGCAAAGCTCACATCAACAGATAATATAAAGCACAATAGCGCTCGCCATACAATCCCATACAGACCCGACACACGTAAAAAGATAACGCGCTATAAGTGTGGTTCTGAACTTCGCTAACCGAATTTATTTTACGTAACCGCTCCCGACGCGATATTTGAAAAGTTATGCGTCCCCCTCTCCGCCGTAAAAAGGAGAGGGGGTCATTTTAATTACGGAGCTACCGACTAAGTTCCGTGTTCCCTTTGACAGCCATGACATAAGCAGCCTAATAATGCATTTCTTATTTATTATGTTAGCTCATATCGTCATGTGTGCTAGTAAATTTAGAAACATAAAAAAAACTTTATTTGGCAAACATACTTAACATATATTTAAAATATAAATATAATCAATGTTTGAATTTGAAGTAAACAAATTTTCGCCCTTTCAAAATTAATCATATTTTTAATTCAGTATGTTTATATGGTAATATCATTCGGTTTTTTGATAAAGTTGGACGGCCTGATACCTACATAGAGAAGCTTCTAGTTGGTTCGTTTGTTTTCAATTGTTTTCCTGGGTAATCTGGTTTGCTCTCGTCAGCTCTCGTGCTCTCTTCTCGTTCCCTGCCCTGGTGTTGGTCCTTGCCGTCTTTGCCTTCAACATTTTTGGAAATCGACTTGAGCTTATTTTACAATAATTTATTATATGTCGCTTTCGTCGATCGGCGTGCGAACTGCGAATTTCCTGATTCGACGGAGAGGTTATGTCAGGTTATGTGAAAATGAGCTATTTACGCGCAGATTGTTTAAAATCTAAAAAGTTTATAAATAGCATTTATAATTATATAGTTGGCGGCATTATCATCTAAGGATGAGCTGTCCAACAGATCCAGCAATAGGCGACAAGTATCATCCATTTCGAAAACGTGCTCAAGCTGTCAGTAAGTAAAGTTGTCACTTTGACAGATGAAATTATGTTCCTCGGCCGCTCTCGAATTCAACTGACCCCCTCTCCTACCATAGGAAGAAATATTTGATAGCGTCGTGTGTCGGTAGAAAAGATGATGCGCTGTACATTAACTTTTGTTGTGAGCTTTGCGTGTGGCACAAGAAAGAAATCGAGCGAAGAGTAGCAAATGGATGGAAGAAATACTGGTCTTTGAAAGAAGTCTTGAAATCCAAGGAACTAAGTATGCAAATAAAAAGGAAAGTCTTCAACACGTGTATAATTCCAGTCATCACCTATGGATGCGAAACTTGGGCACTCACCAAACGCCACAGAGAAAAGTTGGAACGCTGCCAGAGAGCCATGGAGAGAAGTTTGACAGGAATAAGAAAACAGGACAGAGTGAGATGTAGCAAAATAAGGGAGATAACTAATGTTGCCGATATAGTTACCCGAATAGACCAAAAAAAATGGAGATGGACAGGTCATATGATCCGAGACCAACAAGAGAAATGGTGTAAAAATGTCACTGACTGGTATCCCAGAGATGGCAAGAGAAGTAGAGGACGTCAACACATGAGATGGGAAGACGACCTAAAACTCACGGCTGGACATCAATGGAGAAGAGTAGCGCGTGACAGGTCCCAATGGAAATTGTTAGAGGAGGCCTATGCCAAGAGGCAAACTGAGCTTCGGGATATATTATAACAAAAAAAATATTTCTAATATTAATGTACCTAACAGAAGTTCAGAATAAAAGGCTTATTATTATTATTATTATTATTGCGTGTGGCAGCAGCTTAACTGTTAACCGACAAAATATACCTACGTGTGAGGTCACGTGTATCTCGTCAGATTTCGATCGTTTTGGCGGGATTTAAAAATGGTATTGTGTTAATTATTCTATCTATTAAAACGAAATTTATCAAAATCGTAATATTTATTAAGAAAATTGGAATTCAAAATAAATACAAATTTCTGTTGTCTGACAAAAATTCATACGAATGTTATATTATGTGGGCTTGAAACGTTTATCTCAATTTCGAAAGCCAAAACGATATGTCATCTGATATTAAATTTTCTTCTTACGAAACGCCGAGAAATTTCGAGAACCAAAATAGTTTCAGTTTCACCTTTCTCCACATTCCATTATTTCCGCCCTATGCACTGAATAGATAATCAACAGAATTGTTTATTTGTGAATACACACAAAAGTCCCAATTTTTCGTGGCCGATGTGCCTATGGCATCCCTAATTAGAGAATATTGTGGGGCTGAAGGGAGGAGAGAAGGGAAGGAGTTGGAGAGGAGGAAGGTTTACAAGTACATTCATTAGCAAGTTAGTGATATCTACGCTGTAATATAGAATTTATTCTTGGGGTATTATGCCGTTTTTCGCTACCTCCTTTTATAGCCAACGTACAATATAAGTTAAAATGGTTTTCTGCGTTTAGTTCTGGTGAAGCCGTCAATTACCGTATACCACGAAGTATTGAGCTTAACCCGTTGTCTTTATTAATATTATTGGGATTTTTTATGAATTTCAATCGCTTCCGTAATTAGGCGTACTCTGTTAGTTTTGGGTCTTCTCAGAACTTCAGGAACAAATCCAAAGTAGTTGCTAGTGGTCGCGTATAGTATAATAGTTAAAGCTATATGGTATTTTGGCTCTAGTGTTAGTGGTTCATAGAGTTTAAACAGTTCCAGCAGATTTCATGTCAGAATTCAAAAACAGAGCGATTCCAAGAGCATAAGAGAAAAATGTACGTTAACCTCCTGGCTATCCTATACATCATTTACAATTTAATGTGTTGTCTAATGTACTGGTGAAGAAGAAATAATCATTTTATCAATAATCTTTCCATCATATAGATAATGACAATATATGGTTGCTAATTTATGGACTCTTCAACTTCTTCAAAGTCTTAAAGACAGGTCAATCCAAACGTTTTATCTATTCAAGAAAAAAGTTGTATTTGAAAATTATTGATCAGTTCGACCAGAAGTAAGTAAAAATTTTGCTTACTTGAAACATATGGACACGCCCACAACACACCTCAACGAGTTTGTTGTTTTCAGTGACCATGTGTATCGTATTTCTATATTAGTGGTACAACTATGTTCTGCTTTTCTAAGAAAGAAGAGTGGCAGATACATCAATTAAGACAATGGTAAGCCTCTACGAATTAGGGGAGTTTGTTTGGAGAAAGGTACAAAATGATTGATTTTGCTAATGATAGACACAGATTTTCACTCAGTAAGCCAACCGAATAAATTACCTTATAAACAGGTTTCACTCGTTCTTATTGTCATTTATTTGTTTGTTTATCTATAATTATCTTTAATTATTTGTTTGCGTTCTTAAGGATTTTAAATAAAATAAGTATAAGAAGTACGTATAATATTTTTTTAAATAAGAAAGGTACAAAATAAATCAAGAAAAACCAATAAATTAAATATAAATACCGGGTATAACAGCGCGTCCCCAAAGTATTTTAACCAGCGATTTCTGAGCATATTTGAGGAAAAAAACGTAGTTTTCTCTTTTGATAAAGTACTGCTGGAAAGATATGGAGTGACCCGCTAGGCTTTACCCAATTACCCAGTGGCGACGTGTGACGGAATTTTTTGTTGTTGTTTGATTTTTAAATTAAATAAAAATATATCATCGGACATAATATATCATGACAATATCAACATTTTTAACTCATAATATTATAGTTAAAAATGTTGATATTGTATATATACTCAGGATTCACTGGTTAGAGTTCTTCGGGTACGTTATGTTACATCGTGCACACTTACTTTATAAAATAAAAAATAAAATAAAGGGCAAAAATCAAAATAAATTTGAGCTGCAGAATATACATTATATTAGTGGAATATCTATTTTAAAATTTAATATGTTGGAACAAATTAAAATATCAACGGAACTGTACCCTTTATAGCCTTTAGGCTGGGAGTGAACATAATTTGTTTTCGTCGGATTAACAAAGAACAACTATGGAAGTCTTGTGTAAAAATTATTACTCGGATTGTTATCAGTTTTGGCTTAACAGATGCGTCTATCGAGTCAATAACTAATTTGTACAAAAGTACGATGAATTTTTCTCAAGACAAGTCGGTTAAATCCATAATCATTAAATTAACATAATTCATTTAGTGGGTATGAATAAAAGGTATAATATTAAAAACATACACACCATTTTTGGCTTCCAAGAAACTGGGGTCTTATATATGGCTAGCAGAATCTTCAATGTGACCAGTAGTAATTGACAATCCGTTGTTAACACATCGATTGCTATCTAATGCAAGGAAGCAATGTGGGTATGCTGAGACTGTTCTTCGGGTATTGCGATGGAGCCTGCTCTAAGAAGAACAGCATTAATCCCTGGTGTACAGGTGCAGGTTCGTGAAACTCGTCACACAAACAGAAAACCCGTTTACAGTTTATGTTGTCTTCATGAGAACGGGCCGCTTCTCCGACTCACTTTTGTGTAAGACATGTATTTTTGTATGTGGAACGAGTTACCGGCATCTATTTTTCCTCTTTCATATAATCCGGGCCTCTTCCAAGACCCGCAATAGTAAATCCCTCCCTACAGCCCCAAGACGGCCCCAAGACGGCCGGCATGGTCTAGTGGTATACGCTTTTGACTACAGATCCGAAGGTCGCGGGTTCGAACCCGGCGTGCGCAAATAAATTTTAGTTGATTAATTTGTGTTATTTCACAATTAATTAATTAAAAATAATATATAGTATATTTGCGGCACGTTCCAGAGTGGAAGATACTCTCAGTATCGCCCTGGTGTAAGACCACCATTCAGAATTGAAACGTTGCTTGAAATGGCTTTAGCCGTGTTTGGTGACCAGATCTGAATAGCCAGGTACTTCCCCACCTTCCTCTTCCCCATCTCCCTCCCCTCCCCAATACCCTCAGCCTCACAACATACCCCAATTGGGGATGCCATAGTCTCACTGGCTCCAGACGGGAGCAGTTGGGACTCTTGTGCGGTAATACTGTAAAAAAAAAAAAAAAAAAAAGTGTTTGATCTGTTCGTTACCAGGCTAAATTCTACACATATCCATGATAGGACAGCCCTGTGATAGTGAGTTAAACTGCCCTAGCTATCTTATTATTATTTTAAAAGTGTGCTTATAAATTTAATTGTAAACTTTTTACTTTTACTTTTTAGATCCGGAAATAGGGAGGAGAAGTTACTTAAAAGTTATTTTTATTTTTTTATGTAATTTGCACTTGTTATTGAGTGTAAATGTGTATATTTTCTAACAGACGCTGTATGCAGGGACACCGTAGGGTCTAGAGTCGTTCATCATAAATAAATGTGTCGTTTAATTTTTTTTAAATGTGTCACAACGAAAATGAAAAATGAAAACGGCGGCTCATAATTTTTTGGTTGTACTAGAGTGCTAATGTTATTAAAAATGGCATTTCTGATATTGCTGTTGCTGAAAACGATTTTTTTTTCCTAAAATCGTTTTTTTTATTTGAAAATTATAAGGAAATTTCAGTTTAGCCATACGCCGCACGGATTTCCTGAAAATTTTCATACAATAAATAAATAATTTTTCAAAAAAAAATAAAATGTTTTCAGCCACAACAACATAAATAACACAATTTTTGTAATATTAGCACTCTAGTAACCCAAAAGTCACTAGCCGCCTTTGATCACAACGCTGCCCAACTGGTTGGCAATATAGCTCCTCTGCCTTTACACTGTATATACAGGAGCGAACTTGTGAGGTGTCACATAAAAAATATATATAAAATACAAAAACGAAAGGGTGTGCTTGTTCAAAATGAGACAACTGCTACATTTAAGGACGATTTTAAAAGGCACCAACGACAGCATCTTGATCAGGATATTATAAAACGCCTTAAAAGGCTTTAAGATTTCATCACATTATTTAAGAAAGGTTATTGATACCTTTATTAGATTTATTTACGACCCTTTTATACGACTTACCCCGATAAAACACTTTATGGGCCATTCGTTCCCGGATATAAAAATAATTAGTCACTAAAAAGTTATACTCACTGCCATTGGACTCAGAACGTGGTCTTTACGTTGCATTAAATTACTACCCATTGTTATCAAACGAGGTCACCTTGTCAATGTTCAGCTCGGGTGGGCTACTAAGTTTTTCTGAGAAAATGGCCATGTCTCATTTATCAGAGTCGATAAAATTTGCAAGTTATGTAATATATATAGTAAGCATTAAGAGATTACTGACAACATGTAACATGGAAATAAAATAAATTAAAATATATTTATTTATAAAATAAATTTATCGGTTTACCCGCGTAACGTAGTCTTTAAAAGGACTTTTTAACTCCTGACGTTTCGGACAGATCTCACTGTCCATCTTCAGAGGCCTTATGTCTTGAGTTTTGTCTCAAACTTCGATACTGATTGTTCGATACAGAAACTGCGAACTACGTTACGGCGGGTAACCCAAGAAAATTATTCTAAATCTTACACCCGTGAAAACCTTAAACATAATATATTATACATATTATGTATTATATATTATTTCACCAACCTACTAGTAGTAGTTCTGTAAACATTTAGGTAGATCTAGCATCCAAAAAACTATGTTTGTAATTTTCTATCATTTAATGAATCAAAATCAAAATTTCCTTAAAAACTCATCTGAATTGTAAGTAGGCACTTAATTATAAGCCACAAATATTAAACGAAACACTTAAATAATTTCAAATGAGGCACTATGAAGTTTGTCCAAAAAAATGTTAATATTTTAATGAAAATTCTTTTTTCAAACATTTTTCAGGCGGAGGTACCAAAATACTGATCATTCCGATTTGACAGCTCTTAGTAGGGTCCACGATCATGCGAACTCTAGCGGGATAAAAATGTAGTATCCAACATGGCTACCATCTTGAAATGGAACTGGAACGTAACAAACAAATTTACAGACCGATGAAATGTCAAATGGTTGGGTAAAAATTTGATTTTGCTTTATTATATAGGTGCGCGCAACAGATATTGAAGTGACAGAGATTAAGTCAGTGCCATCAAGCAATACAGTTTGAAAATGGCGGCGATTATTGTAGATACTCGTTGTTACCGATCACCACAAGCATATTGGATAAACAGGGAGATTAGACGATTTTAAACAGTGAAGTTTGAACTTTGCGGTGCCCGTGACCAGGCCTGTACTCTAGGCGGCCTTGATTCTAAAAACTTCGATGGTATTGCAGTCCTCGAATACCATGACGGAACCCCAGGCTCCCGCGGGACCCCACGATTCATAACCTCTATTTCATGCGATATTAAAAAAAAAAATGTATGAGTGAATTCTACTTAATATTTTAATTCAATCATAATACTTTTATTGTCGGAAAGAAATAAAATAGCCTCACACTAAGTTTGAAAAATAATAAAAACTTTTTTCCAAAAGCTTTTAACCAATTATTTCATAAGTTGAAGCAGCCACTTACCCCATTCTACGGCTGCAAGAACGTACGAGTACTTACCGTTTATAAGTGGTAATTATTATTATTGCAGAAGTAGACTTTTAATTAACTTCCCATCATATTTGGATCATACGCCGTGCCGTAACTTAGCACGAAGAAACAAGTTAAGTAAGTTCTCTTATGAACTGGAATATACCAAGAACGAGTAATCAGTAAATCAGTGCTCAGGTGCCAATAAAAGCTTGTTAAATAGATACTTATTACTTCTGTATTACGAGTTTATCCTTTCACCATTTTGTGAGGTAAGTTTTTAGATTTTCACGGCCAAAAGCATTTTGTTGTTTGTTTTTGGGGTGTTATGCCGTGTTGCGCTAACTCCTTCTTTAGCCGACGTTTCGGACAGCGTTGCAGTGTCCATCATCACTGCAACGCTGTCCGAAACGTCGGCTAAAGAAGGAGTTAGCGCAACACGGCATAACACCCCAAAAATAAACAACTGAAATTTCACCATTTTGTTTGTAATTTACTTTGTTGGTTATTGATAAATGTATTATTAATTGTAATTACTTCAAACGATCATGTACATTAGGTTTTGGGCAGTATGCCTGTGACTGGTTTGTAAGTGGTTGATAAATAAATATACACTTTTCCGCGAGTATTATTTTTGGGAAAACGCACTTTTTGGAGAGCCACGCAGATAATTGTAGTAAAATTTCAAAGGTATATTGTGACTCCCCGAGGATTGCTGGTATGATCAAACATACGTAAGTTCACTAAGGTATACCTATGGACGTCATGCTACTGAGCATGGTGCTTGTAAGTCGATGGTAGCCGAGTCGCGAAACATCGCTTCCAAAAGAAGAAATAAAATAGTTTGTTAGTATTCAATCCTCGAATACATGGTGTATGAAACTAGGGAATCAATATCATCGAGCTACCCAAATTTAAGTAGGTGATTTTTATGAATTCAAAATTAATTGTAAAATAAACGATTTAAAAAAATATACATTTGAAACTTATAAATATGGATAAAGCCTAAAAATGAGATAATCGGTAAAATCCTGGTGAATTCATTGACTTTAAGCCGCAGTAAGCAGTTTCCATGTTTCAGTATTAATATTTGGAGGTACGATATTAATTAAATATAATGGCAGAATCGGAAACCAAATACCCAGCAATCCACATCGCTCGATGAAGAACCCAAAAAATATAAGTTTTTAATTTTTGAACATTCTCACATTATATAATATTATAACCTTTGAAGGTACACCCACCCTGTCCCACCCCGGTATAGGTGACTTATGGTCACCCCTTCGGAGCTCTCGCATGAATCTAATTTTTTTGAATAAACGGCTCTACAATTTATATAAATGAAGCTAGGCCTTCAATGTCCCCGCATACGGTGTTATGAAGCGGTATGCAAGCGCTTACAAGTACTAAACTAAGGACAACACAGAAAAATAAACAACAAAACAATCAAGTTCAAGTGTCAGGCAGATAGTTGGTGGAGGGGACCCCCACTCCAGTACCTGTAAACACATAAAAGTAAAGTAAACAATAGAGTGACGGGGGAGTTTCGCCGAACCACGACTGGCAGTTCTGTTGAGAAATTGGTGGTGGTTGGGGCGACTGGTGCAGGTCAGGACTTCCACACCCCTTAGCCGACCACCCGGTGGTGCCCTGAAGATAAGTATTATATTATAACCTAGTGATATTTTGCATTAATTTTTCGAAAACTTTAGACTATTATAGCCGTATACACTGTAAAAGGGCGCAATTTCCCTGTGAGAGGTCCATTGCAAAAAGGGTGCCTTAGTACATATCGGCGTTAGCTCAGGTGGTAGAAGGTGAGGTCATGATCATCAGGGGTCAGGTCAGCTTCTGCTTTTACACGGGGAACTGATTAACAAACAAACCACTTCGAATTCGTCAAAGGAAACGCATTAATGGGGTATGATAGTATATTCACAAAGCACAATTACAAACAGGTACACAAATGAGATGGGTCATTTACATCCTAAATATCCCTAGCGTTTCGTTAGGAACAATCTCTCTTGATAATTTAGGTTCTGGCTGGCAAGCGTGGGTGTAGGCATAGATCAAGTCACAAAAGGCACATAAAAGGTAAAGATAGTTAGTCCGCTTACATGAATCTGTAGTAGGTTTCGCGTACATGATGAACCACAAAAGGAGGGTTATCTTCCGTACTGTACGCGCTATTACGCGTACGTTTCTCCATGGTGAGTAGGCACAGCGATTAGGTACAGGCTTTGAAAATACTTGTACAATGCGGCCGTTAATTTAGGCGCGCAAACACGGCGTCCTCGTTGATAGCGGAACGGACATGTCGGCAGGGCCAAAGCTAGATTGTGAGTGAGGGGCCGTTGGTGATTTGAATGCCGGCGAGTGTGGCGTGGAGCAGTTTTACCAACTTGGCCGTGCGCGAGGCAGGTGCGCGCGCACAGTGACAATGGTAACAACTCACCGCTTACTGATTTGAATTTGCGGGAGTTTTGAACGTGTCCGATTCGTTACGTGACACATCCCCGCCCGCCCGAGAAAAAGCGACGTGGCAATGAAGCAATAGGCTTAAGAATCCTCTTTTACTTACAACATGCCACTGGCTTGCGAGAGAGAGAGAGAGAGAGATTGTTGGGTGTGCTAGCTAATTGGTAACAAACATAAAACACATAGTGACATGACAAGACAAGACAAAATACAGTAACATATGACATGACATGACAGGACAAGACAGAACACAGTAACATATGACATGACATGACAAGACAAGACAAAACATAGTAACATATGACATGACAAGACAGACAGAACATAGTAACATATGACATGACATGACATGACAAGACAAGACAAAACACAGTGACATTTGAAAGAGAGAAAAAAAATGACTCTAAGTTTATCATTGGTCCGGGAAGCTAAGATTTGCGAAGCGTAGTTTGTTTGCGTAGTGGGTCGGAGTTTGCGTAGCACTTGTTATTTTCACTAACACATGACCCTTTGAGATTACACTCAAATGAACACTAGGGTCTTGGAAAAGAACACGGTGTGGAACTTTGTTGTTGCGGAGGGGTTCTACTATCACAGAGGTCAAAATAGGTGCTTCAGGTTTGTAGAGGTGCCAGAGTGGGTCCATGCTGGTAGTAAGCAAGGTTGTACTGGTTATTAAAGCGTGCAGGGCTGCGAGTAACATAGGTTGGTGCCAAATGGAGGTTGGTGGTGAGTATGCACAAACGGCATTTGGTGAGTCTGCATGAACGGCGACTGGTTGGTCTGCATGTTTTAGTATTTGCAAGACAGTGCTTGTGTCAGTGCTTGATGGAGCAAAAGACAACTGTTGATTTGGCAGGAACGGACAACTAACCTGGAGCTGACATGCTCGGAGGTTGTTGTTTGGAAAGTGTCATTATATTTTGAGACAACTTGTTCGCAACTGCACAAACGGCTCACACTTGATTGAGTTGAGTGTGATCGGGTGCTTTTTATATAACGAGGCTGAAGAGAGGGGACCTCCGTGACGGTAGTGAAGGCGGCAATGAAGAGGGCTCAGCTGGTGATGAGAGAGGCTGCTGGGCTTCTTTTTAGTCCAGGGGTGAATTATTATTAGAACAAAATTCTTGAAGTTTACCTGCCTGGTGGACCAATGATGCAAAAATGGTTGGAGAGAAACAAATGTGCCTTGGGTAGAAGAAAGAGATTTGCTTTGCCAGAAACCAGATAAAGAGGAAGATAGAGATGTTCCTAACTAGTTGATATTTTACAAATGTGAAAAAAAATATGTTTTCGTATCAAGAGGTTACTCTGTATAGTCCATTCAGTGCAATAGTACTGAATACAAATCCACTGATACAAGAACATGTTTGTGCAGTGAGACAAAAAATAACTTCTTTGAAAGCAATTGACCTTTCATGGTCAATGTCATCGCTAAAGCGGTAACAACGTAAGGCTTTCAAGGAAGAAAACGTAGTGAATATATTTCATTGAAGGGTGAAGGGATGATGGAAGAAGGGGTGAGAAAAAAGATTCGTGGATGAGGTTTGTCCTATTTGACAGACGATAAGCCAATGCTTATCGTACTATTTCCAAATCCGTGAATAATTTTAACAATATGTACATGGTGAAAGTGATGACGAAAGAAGATGTTTGAGTACAGAAATCTGCTGAAAACTGGCTAGAGTCCGGATTCGATCTTCAGGAGAGAGCGAAATATATTTGACAGCAGGTTTCCCGACTCATTACATTTACAAGAAGGTGTGATGAAACATAACATATAACATAATACAATTCTAGTCTTTCATGTGTATTGGATGAAAGACTAGGGGTCGATTTAATCTTCTACAAATTTGTGAGAAAATGACAGACCCTTGTTCAAATTTCACAAACCTGGGAGTTTTCTTATTCGTTTCCCAGCCGACGAGTTAGGTGTTTTTGTGTCATGTCCCGATTGACCTCCTACGACACGATACCTCATAATCAAAAGTGAAGCCGATGATTAGTCCATGGTCAATGGATAGTAGATAGTTCTTGGGTTTAGTTACAAGAAGTCTACAGGCATCAGTTCAACCAAAATTTGCTGAATGCACAGCTTCAATGTAATTTTTTTTTTTTTTTTTAAATTCTTCCAAGAGGGAAATTTCCTGCTGTTTGGCAAGTTTAACAAAAGTGTCAAATATTTTAAAAATGACAAGACATATCCGGGTAAAATGATCTACGTCAGGTAGTTCAAGTATAAACAGGTGGCAATCTTAATTAAGAAAGGCCAATTGATATTATATCGTTCACACGAATCACGGTAAGTATTATGACGTCTTCACGTATCATGTAAGAATTTGAACGATTTTGAAAAAAAAGGTCGAGCCTAGTATTGCAAGGGTGTCAGACAGTAGGTATTTATATCAAAACATTGAGACAAATTACCTATTCGCTGCATTGGTGAAAAAATTAAGTGATTATAACGAGCTTCTCGTATAGCGTTGGATTTTATAACGTTCGCACGTATCATGGTGGATTTTATAACGATCTCTCGTATCATGGTGGATTTTATAACAATCTCTCGTATCATGGTGGATTTTATAACGATCTCTCGTATCATGGTGGATTTTATAACGATCTCTCGTATCATGGTGGAAGATAAATTTACGTTTAAGTTGATAAAGAAGTTTCCATTTCAATACAGACGGCATATGAACAAAATACACAATAAACATACTCGGTGATGTCGATAGTTATTGGTACCAGCATAATACAAAAGTAACATGACAAGCAGATACAATTGTACAAGACATGTGATGTGATGGTAGTAATTACTTACACAGCGCACAAATATAGCGAAAGAGACCTATTGGTTTTACTTACTCTTTGCTTACAATATACTGTGATGACACAACCAAAAGTTGAGTTTACACGGTAAGTGATGACATAATACAAGACATATGTGAACAAGAATTTTTATACAAGACAAAAAAAATAATATATATAGCAAAAGAGGCCTGTTTGGCTTTACATATTCTTTGCTTATAATATAAAGGTTTGTAGTGGTTTATTTAAGACCTGATTGGGTTTTACCTACTTAAAATGACCAAACAAAATGAGCAAGGAAACACGCTTGGTGTTACCAATTGCAACAAACACGAATGTTGTGAACTTTACATGTTATACATTTTTATATACAAAACGGAGGGCACCTTGAGACACAGGATAACTTAATATGAGTGACCTGGCTTGGTGTATTTTACCAAGGCAAATTAATGTCATTCAAGACAAAAAAAGTGCGACAAAATAACAGATTTGGGTCAGGAAGTTGAGATCCTATGATTTTACATACTCAATGTGACCGAAAGGTGTTATGCATGGTACAATGTTATTGATTAGGAAGACAAATGCAATTTGTTTTTCTTTACAACAACTATTTTCAGAAATGACGTGTCAATGTCAAATTCTGAAAAAAGACAAGAGCAAATGGGGTAGTTGAGCGCCATTCAATTTTGGGAAAACTGAAAAAACTTTAACATGATAATTGTAACTTATATTTGTTACACCTGTGTAACTTGAATCAAATGACGATACCGAACTGGAATTACACACGCATTTTGATTACAAA